>NW_025965743.1:117306-130013 GCF_021869965.1 Rhincodon typus | reverse complement strand
ATTACATTGCACTATAATCTATGTTTATTGCACCATTACTGATGTCCTTTACTTTTGCCTTTACTATTATTTTTGGAAATGTCTGCTTACTTCTTTTTTTAAATCAATCTTGTGCATATCTGCTCCTGATCCTAAATTGATTAGGAGAGGAAAAAACAATTTTGCTTAAAGCAAATGGTTAAATACATGAAGAATGCTATTGTTAAATAATAATACAAATGGGGAGAAAGTGGCAGAGGAAATTTTAAGGAATCTTCCAAATGGAAAGTTTCTATTTATTGACTATTGGATGTACCAAAGCCCTTGTACAGACAGTGGAGTGTAGTCACTATTGGAAAGTAAGGGAAATGGAATTACTATGTAATTTGAAAACTGCTATTAAAAAAAAGCTATGAAATAATCACCAGTTAATTTGTATTCTTTTTGTGTGATGCTGAGGGACAAATATTGATGAGGATTCTGGAGATAACTCCCCTAAGTTTCTGAAACAAGGCCATGGGACCTTTCCCATACACTTGACTGGGAAGATGGGACTTTGGTTTATTGTCTCATTAGAAAAATGGGGCCTCTAACAGTGCAGCGCACCCTCAGCACTGCACTGGGGTGTCAGGCCTGACTTCTGTCCTCAAGCCCTGAAGTGGAACTTGGAGCCCTGAAGGATGTTGTGAAATCAAAGTATTGAGAGTTCTTTATGCATTCCAAAGTGGGAGTTCAGTGTTGGGCTTGGGGACATCTTCTTAATGATACTAGCTGGCATTTTCTCCAGGGTAGTGATAGCTCGCAATGAAATCTGATCAGGGCATGGGCAAATGTTGATCTGAATTGGGGCCTTGTGGTCTATGCAATGGACAAATTGTGCCAACTTTCCTGCTCAGATCAAGAGGTGCAAATTACAGCTAATTTCCTCTGTCAGCATTTTAGGAAGCAATTGACTAGATATCCAAACTTGGCATCACATGATCACCTCCTCCTGTGTGTTATAAAGTGAAAGTTGACTCCCCTCCTTGAGAACTAAAACCGAAACACACAAAGAGGAGCACCATGCCCTATAATGTGTAAAAGGAGGATGCAAAGTGGTTGAACCTGCTTTACAGCAACATCTTGTGGTTAAAGAAAACAGATCCCTGACACTCACTTCACATTCAACAAGTAAAAATTAATTTATCTAACTTGAACAGTGAACAAATTAACTGAACAATTAACAAACCAAATAAACCCCTTCTAACTACTAACCATTCCCGAATAAAACAAGATTCTGATAATATGCTGTTCTAATAAATACAAGTCCCACTTATATAGAATAAAAAGAACTGAATTTAGTCTCTCAAAATTACATCCAGGTGAAGTGTCTTCTGGAATGTTCTATGCCTTCTCCATTGGTTCTTCTGTCAGGAAGATTAACTTGTTGTGTCGTGGGTACCTTCGTTATTTAGATGGTGCTTTCTCTAAGACATAGAGGAGGCTGGGAGAGCCAGCGATTCTCTCTTGAAAGCTGAGGGCTGTTAGCTCTGGTGGATGGCAGTTAGTTCTCTGGGGTTTTGTCCAACTGCCCCCTTCTTTTAAACCCTTGATAACATATCAATATTTCTTACACTGGGATTGTTCCTACGTTGTCAAAATGTCAAATTTAAATTTAATTGGTTTCTGGAATCTAAGTGCCTAGTTCAAATTGATTGGCTAAATTTAAAACTTGTTGTCTTGGTAAAAACAACTCCTTGACCTGCTAACTGTACAGCCCTTTGATTCAAATGTTTCAATTCAGGTGCTCTCTGTAACTTGCAAATTTTCAAGCTGCTGCTCACAGACATCCATTTTAAATCTCGAAGCATAGAAAAAGCACATCATCTTTTAAATGGACGACACAATGCTTTCCCCCCGAGCATTTTACTTACTCCAAATTCTAACTACCTGCCTCCCAATCCACAAGTACTCTTCCCAATGTTGTAACACTGTGAAACAAAAGCTATTGTTTTTAGAAAATGTTTGCAGTAAATTTTTCACTAACCAATGATAAATAATGAAAGAAGTAACTGGACGAATAATCCAGAGACTAAGGTAATATCCTAGGGTTCCCAGTTTCGAATACCACCACAGCAGATAATGGAACTTGAATTTAATTTTAAAAAAAAACTGGAACTTGGAGTCTAATGATGATGATGAATCCATTGCCAATTGTTGGAAAATTTCATTTGGTTCACTAATGTCCTTAAGGAACGAAATTGCTATCCTTATCTGATCTGGCCTACATGTGACTTCAGACCCACAGCAATGTGGTAGACTCTTAATCTGTCCTTGGGAAAAATAGGGATGGACAACAAATGCTGCACTCACAAGTGATTCCTTCATAGAGTCTTACAGCACAGAAACAGACCCTTCTGTCCAACCAGTCCATGCCGAACATAATCCCAAACTAAACTAGTCCTACCTGCTTGCTCCTGGCTCATATTCCTTCCAAACCTTTCCTATTCATCTACTTATCTAAGTGTCTTTTAAACATTGTAATAGCACCCACATCCACCATTTCTTCAGGAAGTTCATTCCACACGCGAACCACCCTTTGTATAAAACATTTGCCTCCCATGTCTTTTTTAAATCTCTCTCCTCTCACCTTAGAAATATGCACCCTAGTTTTGGAATCTCCCATTCTAGAGAAAATAATTAACCCTATCTATATCCCTCATGATTTTATAAACCTCTGTCATACTTTTCCACCCTCTCACAAGTAGCAGTTCATCAAATATATTGGCCTTGTAAATTAAATGGCATGTCATTGGACTGGGACAGTGCAGTGCATAGTGATGGATGCAAGTGTCCTCTACCTGGTGCAAATGGAGAGCTCCATTTTGAAACTGTGACAATGGGTAGTTGGGAGTGGAATGTTCACCCTGTGATGTTTATTTTGGTGTGACAAATTGCAACCATTTCCTTTTGACCTGTAAATGAATCTTTAGCTCTTCTCATTGCTTCAGGTGACACACACAAAAATAAAACCAAAGGAAATATACAGAATAATTTCAAAACTTCCTTTTGTCTATACCATATTTAATCCTCATAGAAGCCAGCAAAGGCAGTTTCATATGAACTGATTGCATTTGACAGAAAGGGAAAGATTGCAATAATTGATACTCGAAATCTTATTATTTTTGCTTTAACAATTGAACAGTTTTTTTGGAAAATGCCAAAAATCTCTTTGGGCCTTTCTATTCTACAGTAAGTACAATGTGTTATCCATATCCTTTTGAGACCCTGAGCCGTACTCGATCTCGTGATCTTCCATCCGTGCGTTTAAAGACCTTCTGCCTATTATGAAAAATAATAAGCAATAGGAAACATAAATAGATGTAACAGAAGATACAAATACCATGTAAACATATGATCATAAGAACAAAGAGCAGGAATCGACAATTCAGTCTCTCGAACCTGCTCCACCATTTGACTATGGTTAATGGTTGATCTCACCTCAGCCTCAATCCCGTTTTCCTACCTGCGCTTCATAACCTTGTTGGCCATTACTAATGAAAAGTCAATTTCCCTTCCTTAAATTTAATCAGTGTCCCAGTATCCATCGCACTCTGGGGTAGTGAATTCAACAAATTCATGACCCTTTAAGGGAAGTAATTTCTTTTTGTTGAATCAGAGATAGCAGGAACTGCAGATGCTGGAGAATCCGAGACAACAAAGTGCAGAGCTGGATGAACACAGCAGGCCAAGCAGCATCATAGGAGCAGAAAGCCTTACGTTTCGGGCCTGGACCCTTCATCAGAAAAGGGGGAGGGGAAGGGGGTTCTGAAATAAATAGGGAGAGAGTGGGAGGCGGATAGAAGATGGATAGAGGAGAGGATAGGTGGAGAGGAAACAAACAGGTTGAAGAGGCGGGTATGGGGCCAGTAAAGGTGAGTGTAGGTGGGGAGTTAGGAAGGGGATAGGTCAGTCTAGGGAGGATGGACAGGTCAAGGGGGCGGGATGAGGTTGGTCGATAGGAGATGGAGGTGCGGCTTGAGGTGGGAGGAGGGGATAGGTGGGAGGAAAAACAGGTTAGGGAGGCAGGGACGAGCTGGACTGGTTTTGGGATGTGGTAGGGGGAGGGGAGATTTGTCTCTGTTTTATATCTGTCACCCCTCAGCCTAAAACTATGACCTTTCATTCCAGATTGCCCACAAGGGAAAATATTTGTTTTATGTCTAATTTGTCAATTTCCTTTAGCATCTTATATACATCAATGAGATCTCCTCTCATCCTTCTAAACGTTAGCAAGAATAGGCCAACACTGCTCAATCTCTCTTCATAAGAAATGCCTTTCATCTTCGGGATTAATCAAACAAACCTTCTCTGAATTGCATCCAATGCAACTACTTCCTTCTGCAAGCAACGGAGACAAAACCTGCATGCAGTACTCCAGATGTGGTCTCACTAATAGAACATAGAACATAGACCATAGAACAGTACAGCACAGTACAGGCCCTTCGGCCCACAATGTTGTGCCAAACTTTTACCCTAAACCTAAGGTCTATCTAACCTCCACCGCTACCTTATACTATCATCCATATGCCTATCTAATAGCTGCTTAAATGCCCCTAATGAGGCCGACTCCACTACCCCCTCCGGCAGTGCATTCTACGCTCCTACCACTCTCTGAGTAAAGAACCTACCTCTGATGTCTCCCCGTTATCTACCTCTTTTCACATTAAAACTATGTCCCCTCGTAAAAGTTACCTCCACCCTAGGAAAAGGTCTCTGGCTGTCTACTCTATCTATACCTCTGATCATTTTGTACACCTCTATCAAGTCACCTCTCATCCTTTGTCGTTCGAAAGGGAAAAGCCCTAGACCTCTCAACCTTTCCTCATAAGACCTTCCCTCCATTCCAGGCAACATCCTGGTAAATCTCCTCTGCACCTTTTCTAATGCTTCCACATCTTTCCGGTAATGAGGTGACCAGAACTGGACACAATACTCCAGATGTGGCCAAACCAGGCTTTTGTATAGCTGGAGCATAACTTCATGGCTCTTGAAAGCAATCCCTCTGTTAATGAAAGCTAACACACCATATGCCTTCTTAACAACTCTATCCACCTGGGTGGCAGCTCTCAGGGCACTGTGAACATGAACCCCAAGATCCCTCTGCTCCTCCACACTGCCAAGAATCTTTCTGTTAACCCTGTATTCTGCTTTCAAGTTTGTCCTTCCAAAATGAATCACCTCACACTTTTCAGGGTTAAACTCCATCTGCCAATTCTCAGCCCAGCTCTGCATCCTATCAATGTCCCTTTGTAACCTAGAACAGCCCTCCGCACTATCCACAACTCCACCCACCTTTGTATCATCCGCGAACTTGCTAATCCACCCTTCCACTCCTACATCCAAGTCATTTACAGAAATCGCAAGTAGAAGAGGACCCAGAACAGATCCTTGTGGTACATCACTCGTAACTGAGCACCATGTTGAATATTTTCTGTCCACCACCATCCTTTGTCTTCTAAGGGTCAGCTAATTCTGAATCCAATCTGCCACATTTCCCCCTATCCCATGCCTCCTTACCTTCTGCATGAGCCGACCATGGGGAACCTTATCAAACACCTTACTTAAATCCATGTATACCACATCTACTGCTCCACCTTCATCCATGTGTTTGGTCACCTCTTCAAAGAATTCAATAAGGTTTGTGAGGCATGATCTACCCCTTCACAAATCCATGCTGACTATCACGAATCAAACTGTGCCTTTCCAAGGGATCATAAATCCTGTCTCTCAGACCCCTTTCCAATAATTTGCCCACCACTGACGTAAGACTAACTGGCCTGTAATTTCTGGGGTTATCCCTGTTCCCTTTTTTGAACAAGGGAATGACGTTTGCCTCTCTCCAATCTTCCGGCACTATACCCGTGGACAGTGAGGACAAAACGATCATCGCCAAAGGCCCTGCGATCTTGTCCCTTGCTTCCCATAGAATCCTTGGATAAATCCCATCAGGCCTGGGGGACTTATCTATCTTCAACTTCCTCAGAATTCCTAGCACATCTTCTTTACTAACATCAACCTCCTCTAGCCTACCTGCCTGTTTCACAATGCCCTCCTCTACAACTAGGTCCCTCTAAGTTGTGAATACTGAAGAAAAGGATTCATTAAGGACCTCTCCTATCTCTTTAGGCTCTGTGCACAAATTCTCTTTACAATCGCCCTACCCTTTCTCTGGTCATTCTCTTGTTCTGCACATACGTGTAAAAAGCCTTGGAGTTTTCCTTGATCCTATCCGTCAAGGTTTTCTCATGCCCCCTTATAGCTCTCCTAAGCCCTTTCTTCAGCTCCTTCCTTGCTAACTTGTATCCTTCTAGAGCCTTTTCCCTTCCTGTTTTCCTAAACCTTACATAAGCCTCCTTCTTCCTCTTAACCAGTCATTCGACCTCTCTCGAGAACCATGGCTCCCTCACTCGACCACATCTTCTCTGCCTGCTAGGGACAAACATATCGAGTACAGGCAGTATGCATTCCTTAAACAATCTCCACATTTCTGTGGTGCTCTTCCCTGACAGCATCTGTTCCCAATTTATGTTACCCAGTTCTTGCCTAACTGAATTGTAATTACCCTTCCCCCAATTGTAAACTTTACCCTGCCATATGTACCTATCCTTTTCCATGACTATTGTAAAAGTAACAGAGTTATGATCGCTACCGCCAAAATGGTCTCCAACCAACAGGTCTAACACTTGGCCCGGTTCGTTGCCAAGCACCAAATCCAAAGCGGCCTCTCCTCGTGTTCGTCTATCTACATACTGTGTCAGGAATCCTTCCTGAACGCACTGGACAAAATCTGCTCCAACTAAACTATTACAACTAAAATGTTTCCAATCAATATTTGGAAAGTTGAAGTCACCCATGACTACAACCCTGTAGCTTCTGCACCTTTCCAGTATCTGCATCCCAATCTGCTCCGCTACTTCTCTGCAACTATTAGGGGATCTGTAAAAAAACCCCAACAAAGTGACTGCTCCTTTCTTGTTCCTGACCTCAACCCAAACTGACTCTGTAGACATATCTCGAACTGCCTTTCAGTAGCTGCTGTACTCGCCCTGACTAGCAATGCCACTTCCCCACCTCTTTATCCACCCTCCCTACTTCTTTTAAAGCATCTAAATCCCGGAACTTCCAACAACCATTCCTCTCAAGGAAGTTACCCAAGTTTCTGTAATGGCCACGACATCGTAGTTCCAAGTACCGACCCATGCTCTAAGTTCATCCGCTTTATTTCTGATACTTCTAGCATTGAAGTATACACACCTCAAACCACCTTGGTGTCCGCAATTACGCTCCATCGACCGCATTTCTTTATCAACCACCTCACTGCCTGTTGTGTCTGTTGGAATCCTCTGAATTATAAATCTGGTTCCCCACCCCCTGCCAAACTAGTTTAAACCATCCCGTACAGCTCTAGCAAACCTCCCTCCCAGGATATTTGTGCCCTTCCGGTTCAGGTGCAACCCGTCCTTAAAACTCTCTGGGATGAAGGTACTTGACATTTGAGGGGAAAGATGTGCATTAATAAATAAAGACTAACATGGGTTTGTTAAGGGCAAATCATGTTCAACTAGCTTGATTGAGTTCTGTTGGTGAATTAAAAGAAATGGGAGATGAGAGGAAAGAGTTAATGCTGTGCCTGTGGTCATTCAAAAGACTTTTGGTAAAGTACCACAGAACTGACTTATTTGCAAATGTGGAGCTCATGGAAATAAAGGAAAAATGGCAACGACAATGTAACTTAGAATAGAGGAAAGGGAGAGTAATGGTGAATGAAAAAAGATACATTTTATTGAAGATTTTTAGTGTTGCACTCAACAGGACAATTTGCAAGAAATACTGACTTAAAGGGAAATAACATTTTATACTGTCTATTCTATCCACTCTCTACTACAGAGTAAAAATCTTCTCCCTTTTAAATGAGAAATTCTTGCAAATTGCCCAGATGAGTGTAAAATGAAAATCTTGAACAAATTGTGCCTACTTTCAGCAACACTCAAGTAATGGAGGTTTGTCATTTTTTAGACTGAAGAGAAGTATTTGATAATATTCTTTATAAATGACCTGGACATGGGTACATAGGACAAGACATCAAAAATTGCAGATAGTAACATGTTACGAAATATATATAGTGAGGAATTGGGACATCATGTTGAGGTTGTACAAAACATTGGTGAGATCTCTTCTGGAGTACTGTGTGCAGTTCTGGCTGCCCTGATATAGGAAAAATATTATTAAACTGGAGAGGGCTCTTTGACCAGGACATTACTGGGAACGGAGAGCTTGCAATATAAAAATAGACCGGAAAGTCTGGGACTTTTTTCAGCCTCTAGAGGGCACATTGGTTTCATTAAACCTGGGACAGACCTTCCAATCCTGCTCACAGCACTCAGAGATAATAAGAACTGCTGATGCTGGAGTCAGAGATAACACAGTGTGGAGCTGGAGGAACACAACAGGCCAGGCAGCATCAGAGGAGCAGGAAAGCTGACCTTTCGGGTTGGGACCCTTTGTCAGAAATCGTTTACTCACAGCACTGCTTTCTTTACTAATTCTACACTATTTTCCCTCAAAATCATTCAACTGTGAGCAATTGTGCAAAATAGAAACTGTTCGACAAATGTGTTTTAAAGCAGAAAACACTGCAATACATGCTGTAGCACGGAGGGTATGGGGAAGAATTCCCGCATTGGATGTGTAATGTGTAAAATTAACATATAAAATTAAACCACATAGGATTGGAAGTAGTGTATTGAGACATATACAACATTAGTTAACAGATAGGAAACAAAGAGTAGGAATAAGTGAATCAGAGATAGTAGGAACTGCAGATGCTGGAGAATCCGAGACAACAAGGTGCAGGGCTGGATGAACACAGCAGGCCAAGCAGCATCATAGGAGCAGAGAGGCTGACGTTTCGGGCCTAGACCCTTCATCAGAAAAGAATAAGTGAGTCTTTTTCGAAGTGTCAGGCAGGACTAGTGGATGCCGTAGGGATTGGTATTAGGACCCCCGCTACTCACGATAGATGTTAATGATTTAGATAAAGAATCTAAATGTAATATCTCAAAATTTGCAGATGACATAAGCTTGGTGGAAGGGTGAGCTGTGAGGAGGATGCAGAGGTTTTGCAGAGTTATTTGGGCAGACAGAGTGAATGGCAAATTTTTTTTATTCACTTGTGGGACATGGGTGTCTTTAGCTTGGCCAGCGTGTATGTCCTGGCCCTAGTTGCCCTTGAGAAAGTGGTTGTGAACTGCCAACTTGAACCACTGCAGCCCATGTGCTGTAGGTTGACCCACAATGCCCTTAGGGATGGAATTGCAGGGCTTTTCCCCAGCGATAGTGATTGAATGATGATATATTTCCAAGTCAGGATGGTGAGTGGCTTGGAGGGGAACTTGCAGGTGGTGGTGCTCCCAGGTATCTGCTGCCTTTGTTCTTCGAGATGGAAGTGGTCTTGGGTTTGGAAGGTGCTTTGGAAGCAATTTTGGTGAATTTCTGCACTGCATCTTGGGGATAAGTCACTGCTGTGACACAGTGTCATTGGTGGAGGGAGTGGAGTTGTGTGGATGTGGTGCCAATCAACTGGGCTGCTTTGTTCTGGATGGTGTTAAGCTTCTTGACCGTTATTGGAGATCCATTCATCTAGGCAAGTGGGGAGTATTCCATCACACTCCTGACTTGTGCCTTGTTGATGGTGGATAGGCTCTGGGGAGTCAGGAGGTGAATTACTCGCTGCAGTATTGCTAGCCTCTGACCTGTTCCTGAAGATATTGTGTTTGTGCGGCAAGTCCACTTGAGTTTCTGGTCGATGGTAATGCATGGCAGATCAGTGTAATGTGAATAGATGTGAGGTTATCCACCTTGCGAGCAAAAACAGATTATTCTGAGGAGAATCTCACAGAAACCTATCAGATTCTAACAGGACTGGACAGGGTAGATACAGGAAGGATATCCTGATGGTGGGGAAGTCCAGAACCAAGGATCATAGTTTAAGGATAAGGGATAAATCTTTTAGGGCTGAGATGAGGAGAAATTTCTTCACCCAGAGAGTGATGAGCCTGATCAGTTCACTAACACAGAAAGTGGTTGAGGCCAAAACATTGAATGTTTCCAACAAAAAGTTAGATATGGCTGTTGTGGTTGAAGGGATCAAGTGATATTTGGGATGGCGAGATTGGAGTACTGAGTTCGATGATCAGCCATGATCATATTGAATGGCAAAGCAGCCTTGAGGTGTGGAATGGCCTACTCCTGCTCCTATGTTTCCCTGTTTCTTGGCTCTGCCTTCATCTCTGAAGACAGAGTGTATGAGCCTCATATTCATGCCTTTGCTGAAAGACTGTACTTCGAATAGTGCAATGGGCCCTCAGTTCTGAACAATTTCCTTGTGTCATGTAGTTGCTTGATGAGTTTATTGCATGATCCTGCTTCAATCACTCGTGTAGTTTAATGTAATTCAGTAGGTTGTTGGGCTGGAACAAGCTTTTACCTGGATGTGGCATTATGTGTAAAAAGCTTACAGATTCATCATGCACAGGGTCTGATAGTGGGGAAGTCCCAAAGTGCTTCATAGCTTTTGTTGTACGAAAAAAATGCTGTTCCTGATATCATGTTCTCAATTGAGCAGGCAACTTGTGCACACAGAAAATAGCAATGTGTTAATGGCCATGTCATTTGTTTTAATGATATTGGCTGAGTAATAAATATTGGTTAGGACAGCAGAAGAAAACCCATGCTCTCCCTTCAACTGGTGCCATGGGGTCTTGCTATTCCACCTGAAATGGGAGACAAGTTCTCAGTTTGATTCTTTATCTGAAACATACACCTCCATCCAACATGGCAGCAGTTCCTCAGTCCTGCATTGGGAATACCAACTGAGATTAGAACAGCTGACCCTGCTCCTATAGGATATACTGGCTGAGAGTCTGAGCCAACAGTGCAGTGTTGCATGGGGCAGGTCCATTGGTACCAATACCCTGTAAACATAAGAGTAAGGAGCAGGAGTAGGCCATTCAGCCCCTCCAGATCATTCTGCCATTTAATATGATCATGTTTGACTCCACTTTCTTGCCCACTCCTCATATCCCTTCAACACATTACTTATTAAAAATCTGTCTATTTCTTCCATAAATTTATTTAGTGTCCTGGCATCCACTGAACTCTGGAGTATTGAATTCAACAGCTTCATGACCCTTTGAGAGATGTAATTCCGCTTCATCTCTGTTTTAAATCTGCCATTCTTTAGCCTAAAAATTTTGAATTCTTATTCTAGTTTGCTTTACAAGAGGAAACATTTACTCTGCATATAAAGAGGCCCTTTGGTCTATCAAGTCTGCACTGACAAAAAAGAAACAAAACAAGCCATTACCAATCTACACTTGCCCCACTTTGCTGCACTGGGCCCATAACCTTGGATGTTATGACACTTCAAATGCTCATTCAAGTGCTGTTTAAAGGTTGTGAGCTTTCATACCTCAACTACCTTCCCAAGCAATGCATTCAAAATTCCTGTCATCCTACAGGTGAAAAATGTTTTCTTCAAATCCCGTCGAAATCTCCTGCCCTTCATCTTAAAATTACACCTTTCATTACTGACCCTTCAGCTAAGAGAAACAGCTACTTCCTATCCATGCCCCTTATACATCCCAGTCATGTCCTTCCTCAGCCTTCTCTGCATCTTATATACCTCAATTAGATCTCCTCTTATTCTTCTAAACTCTAGCGATTATAACCAAATCTGCTCAATCTCTCCTCATAAAATAAGCTTTAGTGATTGTAACAAGGTCAGCCAGGTGGACCTCATAGAATACGAGTTCCCTGATTGGAGCTGTTAGCGTGGCCCAATAAGGGAGCCCTGGCTGTCAGATATAAACAGGACTGTCAGAGGTTCTGTTCACTCTGAGAGCTGGCTCCGAGGAAACCGGACCAGAGTCAGTACTAAGCACCTGTAAATAAAGCGTGACTTGGTGATGGGATACCGGGATTATTGAGTGGGATTAATGATGTAACTGTGCAAAAGCGCCTACAAGCTGAAGCCCAACTGGACTTTAAACAGGCTTTGTCATTAGAAAAAGCAGCAAGTGGAGTTTGAGTTACAGGATATGCCAAATGAAGTGGAGTCCCTCACCAGGCTGACTGAGCTTGGGAAACACCACTTGAGTCTCACTCACAACATATCCTGTCTCTGGGTCAGTGACAGCAAAACCCAAAATAAAAGCCAAGCCTCGGCCAAATGATTAACATTGTCTTCAGGATCTGGGCCGGTAAGCCACTGTAGTTACTGCTGGAATGTGGACTCGAGGTTCCAAAAGAGCCCCACGAGACCTCATTATCACTTGTTGTATTTGGATACTGGGTTTCTGTGACTTCTGCATGAAGAGGCCCAGATCCCTCTGCACTGAAACATTTTGAATGTTCTCTCTATTTAAATATTAAGTTACCTTTTTATTCTTCCAGCCAAAATGGATAACCTCAGACTTATCCATGTTAAATGCCATCTGCTGAATTTTGACCCATTCATCTCACCTATCCCAATCAGATTCTGTCCTCAGGGTCTTATAAATCGATTGGCATGAAAGGGGTACATCTGGGTGCTGGCAAACCCATGGCAGAATGCACTTGACTGTGAGACCTGCTCAAAGACTGGGGTGGGCAGTGAAATAAAATAAACACAGAGAGAAAAGTAGATT
>NW_025965743.1:0-17306 GCF_021869965.1 Rhincodon typus | reverse complement strand
TAGCATCATCCCACACTGCTCCTTGCACTTTCTAACAGGCAAGTCTTAACCAGCTGGAACCAGTCAGTCTTTCACCCTCTCAGTTTGGGAACAAGGTGTAACTCTGCGGATCTGAGGAAGAGAAGATGACGGGGAATGTAATGTCCCTGTCAGTGATAGTCAGAATGCCCTGGGTTATCAAAAGCTGCCATTTCTTTGCTTTGAAAACTACAACACCCTAAGTTGAGATGAATAATAAAGCATTTTACTGTAGCGATGAAAACTGTACTCCAGTCTGTGAGGTGGTAAACATAAAATTGTTACTTCCTATTATATATTTCTAATTTCATAAAAAGCAACATAGTCAGCAAGGTAACAGGATAGCATTGTATAAAATCTGCCACAATTTCCATTCTGATAAACTATCATCTGAAATTGAAAATTATTGTAAAACTTTATGCGAAATGACTTATTCTCACTTGGAATCAATGCTAATGGGAATATTGACAATGAAAATGTTCTACCTTTTACTGACAGACTTGGATCATAAAGATGTTGGTGTTGTTGTTGTTGTTGCTGCTGAAGAGACTTCACAAATATATTCTTATTGAGACATAAGATAATGTTCAGCTTCATCTGAGTCTCACTTGCAGAGAACCAAGACAGCACTCCTCACAAATGAAACCTCAGGAATTTTTGTGAAGAATGAATTTTGTTGGATTCATTTGTCTATAAATCTCCCTGTCTAGAGAGATATGGTAGTGAGATAACTTGAAAATAATTTATAGATAACACAGTGTGGAGCTGGAGGAACACAGCAGGCTAGGCAGCATCAGAGGAGCAGGAAAGTTGACATTTCGGGTTGGGACCCTTCTTCAGAAATGGGGGAGGCGGAAGGGAGCTGGGAAATAAATAGAGAGAGGAGGGGTGGAGCTGGGGAAGGTAGGTGGGATGGTGTTAGGTGAGTGTGGGTAGGCAGTGGTGGGGATTGGTCAGTGATGTGGGAGTGTTGGATAGGTGGGAGAGAAGATGGACAGGTTGTGTCAGGTCAAGGAAGCAGGGATGAGAGGGAAGGTTGGTCATGGAATGAAGCCGGGGATGGGGAGATTTGGAAACTGGCAAAATCCATATTTATGCCATTGGTCTGTAGGCTCCTGAGATGGAATATGAGGTGCTGCTCCTCTAGTTTCTGGGTGGCGTCATTGTGACACTGGAGAAGGCCCAAGATGGACATGTCGCCCAGGGAGTGGAAGGGGGTGTTGAAATGGTTCGCAGCCGGAAGGTGTTGTCATTTGTCGCAAACAGAAGGCAGATGTTATACAAAGCGGTCTCTGAGCCTCCGCTTGGTCTCACCGATATAAAGGAGGCCACATCGGGAGCAGTGGATGCAATAGACCACATTGGCGGATGTGCAGGTGAACATCTGTCTGATGTGGAAGGTTTGTTTTGTGCCTTGAATGGAGGTGAGGTGGGGGAGGTGTAGGGACACGTGTAGCACTTCCTGCGTTTGCAGGGAAAGGTGCCGGGGCTGGTGGCTTCTCACGCCTCTGACGATGCCGATTTCACCCCACCCACAGCAAACTAACTCCACCCCCACACCCAGCTCCAACACAGCCACCAGCTCTATACCCACCCCCAGGCCCATGCACTGCCGGGTCTTTACCATCCCCCCAGACCTCCCCCTCACTGAGGACAAATGGTCAGTCCTCAGTAAAGGACTCACCTTTATTCCCCTCTGCCCACACATCAATGTATTCTGTTCACACTTGGATGTTGAACAGTTTTTCCGCTGCCACCACCTCCGCGCCCATTTCTTTAACCGTGAGTCTAACCCCTTCCCCCCCTCTACAGACCCCTTCTCCCACCCTCCAACACTACCTATCCTCCTGGACACTACCCCAAGGCCTCCAACCCTACCTTGAACTCTTCATCTCCAACTGCCGTCGCAACATCTATCCCTCAACCTCTCCACCCGTCTCACTCACTCCAACCTCTCCCCCACAGAACGTGCAGCCCTCCGCTCCCTCCGCGCCAACCCTAACCTCACCATCAAACCCGCAGATAAAGGAGGCACAGTAGTGGTATGGCGCACTGAGCTTTACATCTCTGAGGCCAGGTGCCAACTCTCTGACACCTCCTCTTACCGACCCCTCGGTCATGACCCCACCCCTGACCACCAAAACATCATCTCTCAAAATATTCACAACCTCATCACCTCAGGCGACCTCCCGCCCACAGCCTCTAACCTCATCGTTCCCCAACCCCGCACAACTCGTTTCTACCGCCTTCCCAAAATCCACAAACCTGACTGTGCCGGCTGACGCATTGTCTCTGCCTGCTCCTGCCCCACCAAACTTATCTCCACTTACCTCGACTCTGTTTCTTCCCCTCTGGTCCAGGAACTCCCCACTGAAATCCAGGACACCACCCATGCCCTCCACCCCCTTCAAGACTTCCAATTCCCTGGCCCCCAACACCTCAGCTTCACTATGGATACCCAATCCCTATACACTTGCATTCCCCACGCAGATGGCCTAAAAGCCCTCTGCTTCTTCCTCTCCCACAAGCGCAACCAGTCCCCCTCCACCGACACCCTCATGCGCTTAACCGAACTCGTCCTTACCCTTAACAACTTCTCCTTCAAATCCTTCCACTTCCTGCAGACTAAGAGAGTGGCCATGGGAACCCGCATGGGCCAAAGCTATGCCTGCCTCTTCATAAAATATGTGGAACAGTCCCTCTTCTGCAGCTACACTGCCACTATCACCCACCGCTTCCTCCGCTACATCGATAACTGTATCGGCACTGCCTCATGATCCCACGAGGAGCTTGAACAGTTCATAAATTTAACTAACACCTTTCACCCCAACCTCAAGTTCACCTGGATCGTCTCTGATATCTCTCTCCTTCCTGGGCCTCCTCCAGTGTCACAATGAAGCCACCCGGAAACTGGAAGAGTGCCACCTCATATTCCGCCTTGGGAACCAACAGCCCAATGGCATGAATATGGATTTTACCAGTTTCCAAATCTCCCCCACCCCTGGTCTCATTCCATGACCAACCCTCCCACCTCACTGACCTGACACAACCTGTCCATCTTCTCTCCCACCTATCCAACACTCCCACCTCACTGACCAATCCCCACCATTCCCTACATGCACTCAACTATCACCATTCCTCCTATCTTCCCCCAGCACCCCCCCCCTATTTATTTCTGAGCTCCCTTCCCCCTCCCCCAATTCTGAAGAACGGCCCCAACCCGAAACATCAACTTTCCTGCTCCTATGATGCTGCCTGGCCTGCTGTGTTCCTGCAGCTCCATACTGTGTTCTCTCTGACTCCAGCATTGGCAGTTCTTACTATCTTTGAACATAATTTATGTTTTGTTTCTCTCGTGGACATTGATGCTACTGTATTCTTATTAAAGCACATAAAAGGCTAAGGTTGGCAGGACTGTCTTACTGACATTCCCTTTCTCGCCCTTTTCAAACATAAAGGAAAGTTCCAGCCACAGAGCTGGTCACTGCCACTGGGGGCAGTGTATTCCTGGGGTGGGGGTTTCCAGCAGCCACTGCTCTGCCCTGTGATATCCTGTATTAACTGGATGAGCTTCCAATGTCATTTGGACTTTTGCCTCCATGACAGTATTTATACCTGGTGAGGCAGAACCTATGATAACTCCTGTAACATGAGGACAAGGCGTGGGTATTGTAGTGCTGACACATCAACAGATGTTTATAACATGTTTTACAGCTACAGGCACTTCAGGGTGTGTGCTAAAACTAAGGTATTCTATTACATACAGTGGAACACTTCCATCAGCATGTCATGCTTGAAGTGACCCAAACTGAGATGGAGTCTGACACCATTATCCCCTCAGGTCACATGCTGTGATACAGTGATGACTTTATCTATTAAAGGCATAACACATACAAGCTGTGAAATGTAACACAAAACTGGAGTGCAACATTCATGCATTTTCTGGAGTTTTATTACACTTGCATCTATTTTCAAAAATGAATCATTGCTTAGTTCAAAATTGTTCAAATATCAAAGTGACGTAACGTGATGAGGTGCAGTTAATCATGTGACAAAAGAAACATAACCAATGAACAGTTTGAATAGTCATAAAATGAATTAATCAACATCAGTGTCTGTATAAAACTTACTGATGCTGCTGATTTATATCATCTAACTACAGTTTCTCTCTGCTCCCCTGGCAACTGACACATAAACAATTTCACTGGATTTTTCTCCCGGAGTATTTGAGGCTGTGCAGTAATATTGATGATGTTGCTGTGTGAAGGATTGACAATGTAGATCCTGTTTATTGGTGTCAGAGATCTTTGAATCTTGAGATGGGGTCTTCTCAGACCATGTGTAGTGAATGGGGAGGGATCAGTGGGCAGACTCACAGGAGATTGTCACTGAGCCCCCAGAACATGAGATAATTGGTTGTGATTAAAGTCAAAAGTCAGGGAACAGAGACGTTTTCTTTGCGAAGAAACAATTATTACAAAACTGACTGCAAGTGAAAAATTGAACAATCCTGAATACATTGACCTTCACTATCCCATCCAGTGTCATAAGGTCATAGAGCACGGAAATAAACCCTTCGGTTTAATACATTCATGCCAAACAAGTTTCTCAAAATAAACTAGTTCCACCTGCTGGCGTTTGGCCCTTATCCCTCTAAGCATTTCCTAATCATGTACATATCGAAATGTCTTAAATGTTGTAACTGTACCTTCATTAACCATGTTCTCTGGCATTTTATTCCACCTATGAGCCATCCAGTGTGTGAAAAAAGTTGCCCATCAGGTCCCTTTTACATATTTGTCACCTTACCTTACCTTTAAAATATGCCCTCTCACTGTGAAGTCTCCCACACTAGGAAAATCAAACCTTTGCTGTTTACCTTATTTATGCCCCTCATGATTTTACAAAGCTCTGTGAGGTCACCCCTCAACTTCTCAAGCTCCATTGGAAAATGTCCCAGCTTTTCCAGCCTATCCTTACAACTCAAACCCTCCAGTCATGGTAACATCCTGGTAAATCTTTGGTGAACCTTCTCCTATTTTATAATAACCTTCCTATAGCAGGGTGGTTAGAACTGTTCACAATAATCCAATAGAGGACCCACCAACGTCCTGTACCACCTCATCATAAGGTTCCAACTCCTCTACTCAATGGCCTGACCAATGAAGGCAAGCGTGCCAAATGCTTTCTCAACCACCCTGTCTCCAGGTGATACAAATTTCAAAGAATTATGTACCTGGGCCTCTAGGTCTCTCTGTTCGACAACAGGGTCCTACCATTAATTGTACAAGCACTGCCCTTGTTTGTTTTAGCAAAATGCAATACTTTGCATTTATCAAAATTAAACTTCATTTGCCATTCCTCAGTTCATTGGTATAATTGATCAAGGTCCCGTTGTAACCTTAGATAATCTTCTCCACTGTTGACCTTTCCATCAATTTTGGTGCCATCCATAAACTGACAAATCATGCCTGCTAAACTCTCATCCAAATCAATCATATAGATTACCCCAATCACTGTGCAACGCCACTGGGCTAGAGCCACTGCCAGAAGTGCAACCCTCCAGCACCAGCCTCTGTATCCTGCCATGAGCCAATTGACAAGAACATCCCGAATCCCATGTATTCTAATTTTACTCATTAGTTTAACATGGGGAAAATTGCCAATGTAGACAAATTTTATTACTCTGCCCTCATCAATGTTTTGTTTACATCCGCCAAAAAACTCCAACAAGTTTGTAAGGCATGATTTCCCATGCGCTATCCCTAATCCTTCCCTCTCCAAACGCATGTAGATTCTATCCCTCAGAATCTTCTCCAACAAATTGCCCACCACTGATATCAGACTCACAGGCCTATAATTCCCAGTCTTCTTACAACTTTTCTTAAATAAAACCTCCAGGCCTGTAGCACCTTAGCCGTGACTGTGGATGATACAAATATCTCTGCGAGGGGTCCCACAATTTCCTGAGATGTCCTGAGATAGAACTGATCAGTGCCCAGAGATTTGTCTGAATTGTTTTTCGACCTCCAGCATTTCCTCTACAGCAATGTGAACTATTTGCAAGACATCAATATTTGTTTTCCTGAGTTCCCTAAACTCCTTGTCTTTCTCCACAGTAAAAGCTGACGCGAAATATACATTTAGTATCTCTCCAATCTCATGTGGTTCTACATGTAAATGATCTCGTTTACTTTGTTTCCCGAATCTGGATTGTGGAAAAGGTTTGGGCTGAAAACTACAACACAGATATCCCACTTGTTTTAAACCACGAGTTTCACATGGAGTTGTCGCTTGCTGATATTGGGTGTGCTCAATTCCACCCTCTTGGGGTCAGTTTCCTGAGCTTTCAGGAATAATGTGAAACCCCAGACACAGACACATAACCTGCCAGTGATTTCCCATTGGCTGAACAGTAAGGATCCATGATGCAGACAAATGAGGTTCCCCATCTCCACAGAGTACACAGACAACATGGCTTGGTTTTAAGTGAACCATTTCTGCAACAATTAAACTGTTAATTCTTTATCGTTTAATCTTTGTTGGCCAGCTTTTGCTGCCCATTCTGAAGTATCCCTGACTGATTGGCTTTCTAGATCTTTTGAAGAGAGCAGTTAAGAATCAAGCACATTGCTGGAGTCACATGTATACCAGAACTGGAAAGAGCTGCATGTTTCCTTCCCTAAAGGACATTAATGAACCAAATAGTGCTTTACAGGATCTTAGGAGACTCAAAATACCTCACATCCGATGAAGTACTTAGCTGACGGAAGCAAACAGTTGTAATGCAGCGATATGTAGAAGTTAATTTGCATGCAGCCAACAGCATTGAAGTAATTCTGTCAGAAATCTGATTACTTTTAGCAACATTGATTGAGGAATGAATGCTTGCAAAAACACCAGGAGAACCTCCATTCTGCAAATAGTTTACAAATGATGCCATACCCAAAGGGTGAACAGGTTCTATATTTATTACCTCATCGACACTGTCTCAGCTGCAAGAGCACAGCATTCCCTCTCTCTGCTGGGCAGTGGTATCCAGCTGCATTTTAACCACAAAGGGGAACTTGAACACGCAACGTGTTTGCGACAAATGTTAGAGTGCAGCCACATGAGCCGCTGCTGATAGTTACAAATACAGTTTATGTGTACGTTGCTACTTGATGCTGACCTGCTTCTTCCCTGACAACACAAACACGAGATCATATCAGGAAATGCCTGCAGTCAATACTTGCACATATTTCATTTGTACAACTCACCTCCAATCTATACCCAATATCTGTCCAAAATCTGGACATAACAGTCATGCACTGAGTTTGATAATTCCATCTGGTAGAAAAATTCAAATTGTTCATCAATCTAAAACTATTTTAATTTTTGGGGATTATTGGAGATTGTACAACGTTTATGCATGCTGTGGGGAATATTTTATGTACCTGCTCATTTTTGAAGTACAATGCAAACCGTTGATTTTGTTCAGAACTGGTGATGAAACAAATGGAGTGCATTTTATCAATTACAGGCTCACAGAGTGAGATAAAAAGCATCTAGTTTGAACAGACATTCAGTAAAAAAATCACATTGTTTGCTTCACACTTACCGATGCTGTCGATGTGTATTGTATACCAGCAGTACTTCTCTGTTACATTGATGACTGACACATGAACAATTTCACTGGATTTTGTTCCCTGAGCATTTGAAGCTGTGCAGTAATATTGATGATGTTGCTGTGTGAAGGATTGACAATGTAGATCCAGTTTATTGGTGTCAGAGATCTTTGAGTCTTGAGATGGGGTCTTCTCAGACCATGTGTAGTGAATGGGGAGGGATCCGTGGGCAGACTCACAGGAGATTGTCACTGAGCCCCGAGAACATGAGACATTTGGTTGTGACAAAAATCGAAGTTTAGGAGCAGAGACAGTTTCTGTGGGAAAGAAACAATTGTTTAGAAATCGACTGCCATCAAAAAATCAAATATCCTCCAACACTTTGTTATCTTGTTTCCTGGATAAAGCATTAATCAGACATATCGGCAGAATTGAAAATTGAAAATAATATCAGTGAGACATATGTACCATCAGAGATGTGCAGCTTTACATTAAACATTGGATCAAGGCCCTGAGTCTGAATCCCACAGCTGTACCATCCTGCATCGCCCCTTTGAAGATTCTTTATTGAAACAAGAAATATTCCTTGTGTTTTGTTATCAGTGACTGATATTCTCCTATTTGCCCAGTTTGTTGTTGTTATAACATTACACTGACGAGTCCATCCGTGACACCAATACTTAATGTTTGACTGGTACCGCCGTGCTTCGTAGTGGCAATGAATTGTGGAACGTTCTTCCCAAAATTCCCGTAATATATTTCTCAGCCCATAAAGCACCTGAAACTGAGGAGGAAATATTTCAGAGATTTGGAAATTTTTAAAGACGTGCTTAACATAGACGGATACATTGTAATCAGCTACGTTCTGATGAAGGTAATCATTATCAGAGCCTCGGAGTGTTCCAGATTCACATGGAATAATTGAAACATTCACGATATTTTCTTATCCCACTGGTCAAGTTTTGGGGCAGTATTGAAATTGGGCTTGTGCTACACCCTATGGGCTCTAACTCCACTGTGTGTGACATCGTTGAAATGATGCCCTCCTGGAGAGCAGCCTGAGTGACAGGCCTGGATTAGAGTCGCCTGGGGATTAGTGTGAAGAAGGCTACAGATGCTGAAGGAACCTTGCTCCGACTGGAGAAGGACGGTTTCATCCAGGGAGGAGAGGGCGTGTGTTTATAGACTCATTGTAGGCTCAGAGCTCAAGGGGCAGATACAACAGCTGACCCAGGGAGGTTATGAGAACCATCAAGGATGAAAAGAAGAGATTTGAAGTTCAGCAAGGGACGGTTCACAACGGTGCAGCTCGATCACGGACGGCAGGGTGGCTCAGTGGTTATCACTGATGCCTCACAGCGCCAGGGACCCAGTTCTGATTGCAATCTCGGGCTACTGTCTGTGTGGAGTATACACGTTCTCCCCGTGTCTGCCTGGGTTTCCATTGGATGTTCTTGTTTCCTCTTACAGCCCAAAGACGTGCAATTTAGGTGGAATGGCCATGGTAAATTGCCCATTGTATTCAGGGATGTGTAGGTGCATTAGCCACGGGAAATGCAGGGCTACAGGGATGGAATGGGGGAATGGGTCTGGGGGATGCTCTTCAGAGGGCTGTTGTGGTTTTGTTGGGCTGAATGGCCAGTTTCCACACTGTGGAGATTCTATGTTATATGGTCAATGTACAGAACCTTGAGGGCAGTAAATGCAGGGTTATCTGTAATCACATACTGTTGTCAGTGTAAAGCAGAGTAAAATAACAGAAGTAATTTACTGATTGTTCCAAAGAGATGCTTCATCAGAAAATGGTTAAATTGTTGCCACATTGTGTCGTGGTGTGGAAAAGAAGCAGCCTGTTGATGACTGGGTAGACTTTACTTCAATAAATATGAGACCAATGGTGTTGTTTGGAGAATGGCTCTTTATGTTGGGAACAATTCTTGCCTGAAATGATAGAAAGAATTTTAAAATAAAATGAAGCGGTTGAGAGGAAAGGAGAAAGGTTGAAAAATGCATGAATAATGAAAGCTGATAGAAGCCATGAGTTACAGTTCTTATTGGAAAGAGGAAGTCTTGAAAGGACCAAGATCGCCGAACACACAGAGGCACACTTCAGTTTTCTGTCTGTAAGGTATTCCGCATGAAATTGATGAGCTTAAGCCTCAACCTGTTGCAGAAAGATTTCATGTAACAGTTCATTGAGCTACAGCCCTGGGAATTTTAATATTTTGTGTTTCAACTTTGCTTGATCATAAATGAAGGGGACATGGCAACATTGAATAATAATTTTATTGCAGTTTGACATTGTTATGTCATAATTGATGTGCAAGAAAGAACATAAGCAAATTGGTTAAATTTGAAGACTGAAAGTAAAAAGCCTTCTTATGGGAAGAGAAATATAAACCAACCATCCAGACTTGTGACAGAGACTCACAAAACAATATTTAATGCATTCTTCGATAGTAGTGAAAGAAATGAAACAAGACCAAAACTTTTTTTTTGAGGGCTTACTACCATATCAGTTTTCAGTGTATATTGAACATTAAAAACTGCGGACTAGTTCAAATGATCATGCTGCTTGAGTCACTATTTTAAATAAAAATTATGCTGTCCTTTTTCTCATTTAATTCGTAATTAATAATGCAGCTATAAAGTGTTTGATAACTATGTCCTGTGGTATTATAATATTTTCAAAAGAAGACAACATTTCCTGATGTTGTTCAAGATTTTTTATATTTTTTTCATTTGAACCTCAAAGACTTCCATATTTAGAGATACACGGGGCAGACTTTGCACATGGTGCTTCTGTTTTCTATAGCTCGTTCTTCCTCGAACAGGTCACTAGCATGACACCAGTTTGTTGAGGGGTGTTACTCTGAGCTGGATAAGGCTGACCTGGAATCTCATCCACACTTGCTCCCTGCCATGGGAACGTTGGAAACAGTTGCAGGTTGATAATGAACCAGTTTGGCTTTGTTAGAATGCACACTGCTTTGCAAAATGTTCTGGAGAATGAAATGAAATCTGAGCATTTGTCACTGCAATAAAGATGTTGCCTGCTGTGTCAACAAGATGTTCCTTTGTGCTTTTACGCTCCAAATAGGGAAACATCTCTATACTGTATAAACCAGACAGTAGACTTTAATAAACATTAATTATTGGAATAAATATCTCGAATGGTCACTCACCAGGAATGGAACAAATGAGGAGAATCAAAGCCCACATCGTTTTATCAGATGTTGAGGTCAGTCACACAGCTCTTGTTTCTCACATTGAAATAAGTGTGTAATGCAATGTCTCCAAGAATGTAAATGAGGAAGAGGAGAGAGGAAGCCAGCTTCTGAAACTACTGTAATCCAGCTGACACTTAACCCTGAAGAAATTTTCTCCTGTCAGTTATGTTTAACAGAAAAACTAAACTAATTTTCATTGAATGAAAAGAAAATTCTGAAGTCAAGGCAGTTAAGAGTCAGGTGCTTATGTGAACCAGCCTTAGTATTTAGACTGAATTCTCAGGTAAAAGGCAAATGGTTCATTCTCCCATGTTAGAAAACCACAACAGTGTTTGACAAATACAGATTACTTCTGTGAAAATTAATCCTGCAGTTAAAAATAGAATTGTTTTGAATATTTTATCTTTTTTTGCAGAATGTGCCTCCTGTTGTGAGTGCTGAATAATTATTGTGTCAGGATCTGAACTCCTGGATGTGCAGGAGAAGGACACTCTCTGCTCCATTTCCACAAGACCCAAGTAAACAAGTATTGAGGCTGATTTCAGGCAGAAAAAGGAACTCAACTGACAGAGAGACAATTCTGGGAGAAGTGAACTGTGACTGAGTAACTGGGAGTGAACTTCAATTCCAAGGTGAGGGTCCCTCTGGTGAACTGCCTGACATGGGGCTTTGTATTTCCCAGGACATGGTTGATGATGAGTGAGTCTGGTGAATCATGCTGGGTTTCACCTTTGAGAAGACCAAAGGGACTGATACCCTTCACCAACCCTGTTAACCCCCACCCACAATGCTGAAGGCAGTGCTCCCACCTTAATGTTTAATATGGAGGGAGAGTCACTGGAGTTGTTACCCAGAGACTGAACCAGTGAGGACCATCATAATGCTCTGTCTGAGAAACAGAAACAATACGTTGGGTAAACTCTTGTCAAACATTTGGAAACATTTGGGGGTTATTCATAGTGGCTATATATTGTAATCTCTCTTTCCAAAATTCCCGTGATGTATTTCTCTGCCGATAAAGCACCTGAAACTGAGGAGAAAATATTTCAGAGATTTGAGATACTGGTGCTTAACATATACAGATATATTGAAATAATTTACATCCTATCATGTTTATGATGAAGGTAATCATTAATATAAGCCTTTGTCAGAGCCTCAGAGTGTCCCAGATTCACAGGAATGATTTAAAGAGTCTTACCCCACTGGCTGAGTTTTAGGGCAGTCTTGAAATTGGGCTTGTGCTACATGCTGTGGGCTCTAACTCCACTGTGTGTGGCATCATCGAAATGTAACTTCTGGAGAGCAGCCTGAGTGATAGGCCTGGATTGGAGTCGGCTGGGGATTAGTGTGAAGGAGGCTACAGGTGCTCAAGGGACCTTGCTCCAACTGGAGGAGGAAGATTTCATCCAGGGAGGAGAGGCGAGTGTGTAGACTCATTGTGGACTGAGGGGCTGAATTTTCAGATCTTGAGGGGCAGATACAATTGGAGACACAGAAAGATTATAAGAGACCTCAAGGAGGAAAAGAAAAGATTTGAAATCCGTTAAGGGACAGTTTATGAAGATGAAGCTAAACCATGGACGGCATGTTGGCTCAGTGGTTAGCACTGCTGCCTCACAGCGCCAGGGACCCTGTTCCTTTTCCAATCTCGGGCGACTGCGTGTGGAGTTTGCATATTCTCCCTGTGTCTGCGTGGGTTTCCATTGGATCCTCCTGTTTCTGCCCACATTCCAAAGATGTGCAAGTTAGTTGGACTGACCATGAGAAATTGTCATAATGTTCAGGGCTGAGTAGGTTAGATGCATTAGCCACGGGAAATGCAGGACCAGAGGGATAGGGGAGGGGAATAGGTCTGGAGGGGATGCTCTTCAGAGGGTTGTTACGGACGAATGTCCAGTTTCCACACTGGGGATTCTATGATCTATGGTCATTATGCAGAACCTTGAGGGCGGTAAAGGCAGGATTATTTGTAATCACACATTGTTGTCAGTGTAAGGATAGTAAAATATCAGAAGTAATTCACTGATTGTTCCGGAGAGATACTTCATGAGAAAATGTTTAAATTGCTGCCACATTGTGCCCTGGTGTGGAAGAGGGGCAGCCTATTGATGTCTGGGTAGACTTTTTTTCAAAAGATATGATTGTGTGGGAAACAATTCTAGACTTCAACGATAGAAAGGATTTTAAAATAAAATGGAGTGGTTGAGAGGAAAGGAGGAAGCGAGAAAAATGCCTGAATTGTTAAAGCTGATGGAAATCATGAATTAGAGTTCTTATTGGAAAGAGGAAGTCTTGAAAGAAAGAGGATTGCTGAACACACAAAGGCACGCTTCAGTTTTCTGTCTGTAAAGTATTCCGCATGAAATTATTGAGTTTGAGCCTCAGTCTCTTGCAGAAAGGTTTCCTGTAACATTTCACTGAGCTACTGCCCTGGGAACTTTAATATTTTGTGTTTCAACTTTGCTTGATCATAAATGAAGGGGACGTGGCAATATTGAACAATAATTTTATCGCAGTGTTACATTGTAATTTATAATTGATTGGCACTAAAGGACATACACAGCTTGGTTAAAGTTAAAGACTGAAAGGAAAAAGCCTTCTCATGGGAAGAGAAATATAAACCAACCATCGACTTTTGTGACAGAGTCTCGCAAACAACATTTAATGAACGTTCTATTATAGGAAAGGAAAGGAAAGCAAACCCAAGATGTTTTGATTGATGGCTTACTACCACACCAGTTTTCGTTTGGACTAGTTCAAATCATTATACTGTTTGAGTCACTTTAAAATAAACTTAATGCTGTCCTTTTTTATTTTATTCATAATTAATAATGCACCTGTAAATTATTTGGTAACTATGTCCTGTGCTGTCATAATATTTTGAAAAGAAGATGTAACACTTCCTGATGTTGTTCATGTATTTTGTGTCAATTGAACCTCAAAGCCTCCCATATATATTCAGAGATACATGGGGCAGTCAAAGCACACGGTACATCTGTTTTGTACAGTTTGTTCTTCCTGGAATATGTCACGAGCCTCAGACCAGTTTGTGTAATTTGAGGGGTATCACACTGCGCTGGATAAAGCTGATCTGGAATTTCATCCACGCTTGCTCCCTGCCATGGGCACATTGGAATAATTTGCAGGTTAATGATGAATCTTTCTGGCTTTGTGAGAATGCACACTCCTTTGCACAATGGGCTGGAGAATAAATCGAACTCTCAGCATTTATCACAGCAATAAAGATGTTACTGCTGTGTCAACAAAACGTTCCTTAGTGCTTTTACATGTCTCCAAATATGTAAACATCTCTATACTGTATAAACCAGACAGTAGACTTTGATAAACATTAATTTTTGAATAAACATTTTGGGTGGTCACTCACCAGGAATGGAATGAATGAGGAGAATTAAAGTCCACATCGTTTTATTCACAAATGCCGGTTCTTGATGTCAGTCACACAGCTCTTGTTTCTCACATTCAAATAAGTGTGTAATGCAATGTGGACAAGAATGTAAATAAGGTGGAGGATATAGGAAGCCAGCTTCTGAAATCATGCTGGGTTTCACCTTTGAGAAGATCAAAGGAACAGACACCCTTCATCAACCCTGCTAACCCCCACCCACAATGCTGAAGGCAGTGCTCCCACCTTAATGCTTAATATGGAAAGAGAGTCACTGGAGTTGTTACCCAGAGACTGAACCAGTGAGGACCATCGCAATGATCTGTCTGGGAAATAGAAACAATACATTGGGTAAACTCCTGTAGAACACTTGGAAACATTTGGGGGTTATTACCCCAATGTGGATAAAACCCCTCTGCCATCAGGTCACCAGTGCCTGAGGGTCAGAAATAGAGAGCAGAGATCTCCCAGCCCCTGAATGACATGGGCACTGTAGAATCAGCTAGAAAAATATGATGAGATTGAAAAATTAGACTCTGTGATGAAACAGTGAATACATCTCGCAGTAAAAAAGTGAAGAATATCTGATCAAATTGTCAGGGATCCTCAAAAGTTACTTGCTCGGTGTCAAAATCACATTTTGGTCAATGGGCATCCAGCAGTTTTTAAAAGACCGTTCATCTGAGACAAGCCATGACACGATCCGGACCTGCCACAAAACCCCTCCTTCATCAGGATGGATGGCTCATTTGCTCTGGAATGGTACAGTGACCCACCACAACATGTACATGAGCCTGTCCCAGGAGGTTTCCTTCTCAGAGACAGTCATCAAAGGGCTCGTTCTGAAAACTCCCAGTACAGCCTTGAATGGCACAGAGTGCCCCTCCCACAATATCCTGTTTATTAACAGTGACGTGGGCTCTAAGAAAACTGTCCCCTCCCTGTCTTTCCAGAATGTCTCTCCACTGAACATTTCTGTCAGCGGCTGCAGACATATTGCTGCAGGTGACACAGTTCTATCTCTTTAGTGAGCTGTAGGCAATGGCTGCCAGGACGGTGTTACCATGCCTGCAGGTATGGTTTGTGGTTTCCCAATGGGCTTTCTCCACAGGCTCTGGGCTTTTACCAGTGATAGAGGAGGCCAATCCCAGGTGTCTAGCAGGCCCAGGTTAAAGCTGGTGGATTGGCTTTCGGGTCAGGGGAGGGTGATGAGATGAGGCCTGAGACGTGGGAATATTTCTTCACCCAGAGAGTGGTGAGCTGATACAATTCTCTGCCATAGATAATGTTTCAGTTCAAGACAATGAATGTTTGCAAGAAGGAGTTAAATCTAGTCCATTTGAGCTAAAGAGATCAGTTTGGATTAACATTTAATAGTTAGCTGTTTGAAGGCCTTTGAAAGTGTAGTAAAACTTGGTGGCCTATTACTTGACTCCTGATCTATTTGTCACACAGTTCCTAAATAATATTTAAATGTTCTGAGCTGTAGAAACTTTAGCTCCAGTTTTCAGTACAGCTTAGTTGATAATTGCTCTTCTGGTTCTTCATAATAAAGTCATAGAATAATTCAGGTTGGAAACAGGCCCTTCGGCCCAAACTGATCCATGCAGACTATGGTGCCCACTCAGCTAGTTCCATTTGCCGCATTTGGTTGCTCTAAACCCTTCCCATCCATGTACCTATCCAAATATTAATTTTTAAATGTTGCTATTGTACCTGCCTCAACATTTTCTCTGGCATTCCATATACACACGACACTCTGCGTGAAGAAATTTCCCCTCTCATCCTTCGTAAATCTTTACCCTCTCACCTTAAACCTTTGTAGTCTAGTTTTCAATTCCTTATTCCTGGGAAAAAAGCTATATGCATTCATTCTATCTATGTCCGTCATCATTTTATACGCATCAATAAGGCCACCCATCATTTGCCTACGTTCCAAGGAATAAAGTCCTATCCTTGCCAACCACACCCTATAACTCGGGCCTGCTGGTCCTGGCAAAATCCTTTTAAAACTTCTTTGCACACTTTCCAGTTTAACTATGTCTTTCCTATAACCAGGTGACCAAAACAGTGCACAATACTCCAAGTAAGACCTCACCAAAGACTTGTACAACTGCAACAAATTGTCCCAACTCCTATACTCAACGCCTCAACTGATCAATGCCAACATACTAAATGTCTTCTTCACCACCCTGTCCACCTGTGATGCTGCTTTCAACGAGCAATGTACTTGTACTCCTCAGTCCCTCTGTTCCACAATACTCCTGTGGACCTCACCACTTACTGTATACCCTGCAGATGAATCGATAAAGCTTTTCTCACCTTTCGTCTATAAACTATATTTGCTCAGGCAGGACCCCTATATATTTGTCCATTGTTTCTTTCACCTACATGAGTTGAAGTCCTTTAAATGGGCCAGGACCCAAGATGTTAGCCTCAACAGTTCTCCTCCAATGTGTAGACAGAAATAATTAACACTTTGCCTCATTGTACATTAAAGGGTTTCTGACACACGTCGCCCTTGAGAATATTCACACATTTTTGATACAGTGTCAAACCACAATGAACATCAAAACATGCAACTAATGTGGAAACATTTTTTTCACATCTCAACTTCTCAAAAATGGACAGCCCAGTGCCTCAGTGGTTAACACTGCTGCCTCACAGCCTCAGTGACCTGGGTTCAACTGAAGCCTTGTCTGACATTGTGCAGTTTGCACATTCACCCTGTGTTGGCATGTGTTTCCAGAGGGTGCTTCAGGTTCCTCTGATTGTGCATTGATGTGCAGGTTAGGTGAATTGATCATACTAAATTTCCTATAGCTCACAGGCTGTGCAGGCTTGGTGCATTAACCATTGGAAATGTGGGGCTATAGGAATAGAGTAGAATTCTGGGTCTGTTGGGATACTCTTCATAGGGATGGTGAAGACCTGATGGGCCAAATGTCCTCTTTCTGCACTGTCGGGATCCTATGATTCTCATTCACATTCCTCATTGACAATGATTCTATTTGAGGATTTAATGGACTGGGCCCAAACTGAATGTGT
>NW_025965742.1:131757-133000 GCF_021869965.1 Rhincodon typus | reverse complement strand
CGGAATAAAACCAGCCTGATTCCAGGTTAAAACGCAAAACAGATTCTGAACAAAGCCTCACACCTACAATTCAGTGTCTAACATGAGATGTCACCTTTTGTGTCTGGTTGTTATGACAGGGCAGCACTGACATTGACTTTATAAACACTTTACGCACCGTCTTACACTCTTGGTCACTTGCAGAGATTTATCATCTGACACTCCACTCACACCATTGTATGATTTTTTGATCTCTATGCCCTTGATCTCGTTATCTATAAACTCTGTGTCTGTGTGCCTTGCTCTCTCACTGCACCTGACAAAGGGGCTGCGGTCCCAAAGCTTGTGTGATTCCAAATAAACCAATTGGACTATAACCTGGTGTCACGTGACTTTGACTTTTTGCATTATGGAGAACAGCAATCCAGGTTCATATCATAAAGTTTAGCAATCCAATGTATTTTTTAAAAAATCACTCATGGCAAGTGGGCATCAGCAGATATTGTCCATCCCTAATTACCCTGGGGGGCTTTTAAGAGTTTGCCACATTGCTGTGGGTCTGGAGTTACATGTAGGCCAGACTAGGCAAGGAAAGCAGTTTCCTTCCCTAAAGGATATTAATGAACCAACAATCAATAAATTCTTCAGCCAGAGGGAGGTGACTCTGTGGAACTCATTGCTGCAGAGGGCTGTGGAGGCTGAGTCATTGAGTGTATTTAAGACAGAAATAGGTCCGTTCTTGATTAGCAAGGGGATCAAGGGTTAGGGGAGAAGGGAGGAGAATGGGATTGAGAATATATCAGCCATGATTGAATTGAGGAGTAGACTTGACGGGCTGAATGGTCTAATTCTGTTCCTATATCTTAAGGCTTTATGGTTACATGGTAATCATTAGACTCTAATTCCTGATTTTTATTGAATTCAAATTCTACCATTTGCCAGGGGGAGATTCAAACAAACTATATTCCTGATATTTTTAATCAACCTGCTCAGACATGATACTGCGCATATCTGGATTAGGTGGGACTTGGACCTAGATCTCATGGCCCAGAGATACGGACACCACCACCACAGCCTCAAAAGACACCTCCTGTGTATATTGCAGACATCAGCAGTTCCCTGTCTAAATTCCCTCTACATTACAGAAGATCACAAGTGAACTTTCTCTGGACTGCCTCCAATGCCAGTATATCTTTCCTATGATAAAAGGTCCAAAACTGTTCACAGTATTCTAGATAAAAGCCGAAAGAACTGCGGATGCTGT
>NW_025965742.1:41434-41757 GCF_021869965.1 Rhincodon typus | reverse complement strand
ACAGAGAGAGACACGGGGACCCAGTGAGACAGAGAGAGACACGGGGATCCAGTGAGACAGAGACACACACGGGGACCCAGTGAGACAGAGAGAGACACGGGGACCCAGTGAGACAGAGAGAGACATGGGGACCCAGTAAGACAGAGAGATGGGAACCCAGTGAGAGAGAGACACACGGGGACCCAGTGAGACAGAGAGAGACACGGGGGACCCTGTAGGATCATGTTGCCGACCATATCCCCTCCAGTTACCCGCACCACACTCAGTCCCAGTGTCTCTCTCTGTCTCACTGGGTCCCCGTGTGTCTCTCTCTCTCACTGGGT
>NW_025965742.1:37758-41334 GCF_021869965.1 Rhincodon typus | reverse complement strand
GGTCTCACAGTTCCACTTTTGTCCGTTATGGCGTGTTCTGTGTTGTCTGTTTCTCTAATTTGTGCTCGGTCTGAGAATGTGAAACTCCAGGAACCAGGAGCGAATATTCTTTTCTGAAGAAGGGTCTAGGCCCGAAACGTCAGCCTTCCTGCTCCTCTGATGCTGCTTGGTCTGCAGTGTTCATCCAGCTCTACACTTTGTTATCTCAGAATATCCAACTAGTTGGTTTTGAATCCCACATGTTATTCTGTAAGTTTGTGTGTAGATTTGGTCAGCTGTCTAGTGCCTCTGGCAGGCACTATCAGTAGCTGCCTGCTTTCAGCCCTCTGCAATCCCCATTCCCTCACTTCCCATCGATACCGATTTCCAGGGTCTGAACAAGGGACAGATTTAGCTGTCAGCGGTCTCCTCGCAGAGCCTGTCTCTCTGAGTTTCACTTCACTGCAGTTTGTCCATGGCTCCTTGATACAAACACCCCAACAGCCCAGCGCTATTTCACTCCCACCTGCTATAGGCTACAGTTATGCAGAGCGAGATCCCAGAAACCTTTCCACACGCTCCACACATTTACTCTGAAGCAGCTTATCCTGTGGGTGACTGAGATGGTTTTGCAGCAGCCTCAGTGTCAGCCAACAAGGAGGTACCCAACTGAGGTCAACACTCACGTCCCTCTCCCGAAACCAATGGTACTGAAGCCAACTCTGGGTGTGTGCCGTCAGCATGGACTGAAGGTAGGGGGCTCGGAGCCTCATGCTCCCATCGGTTTAGGGTTCACTGTGTGGGGGAGGCAGGGGTGGAGTCAGGATTTTGGGAGGTTGGGGGCGCAGGGATTGTGAGAAAGAACCAGGGACAGCAATGGATTGGGCAGTGATCTAGGATTCAGCAGAAGGAGAATTGGAGATGAGCATTTGGAAGGGGAAGGTAGGGAGGGGCCATTGAGCATGAGACTGGATTGTCTGCAGAGTCCAGTTTCGGCTTTACACACACACAGAATTACAGATGGCTTGGGCTCTGCTACTGACACCATTCCTGTTACCAGGCTGTTACAGACTGAAGTTTGCTTGCTGATCAAGAAGAGGCTATTCAGCCCTTCAAGCCCATTCCACCCTACAGTGGAATCATGGCTGGTCACAGCTAACTCCATTGAGCTGCCTATCCCACACATTCCTTCATACATCAGCTTCACAGAATTATGACAGTGCATAAGGATGACATGTGCCCGTTGTGCCTGCAAATGGCCAATCCATACACTGTTTTTCTAACACTTTCTCTGTGGAACCCTGCACACTGTTCCTTTTTAAATAACAGTCAAATTTCCTTTCAAATGCCTTGATTGTAGCTGCCTCAAGCACACTCTCAGTCAGTGCATTCCTGACCCTACTCCCCTGTTGCATGGGGAAAGATTTACTTCATTTCTTTTGCCAATTACATTAAACCTTTGATAAACAAAAAACTATCAATCTCAGATTTAAAATGAACAATTGATTGTCTATCTGTTGGCCTTTGTTGAAGAGAGTTTCCATCATCTTTCACCCACTGTGAAAGCCTGGCTCTGTTTTAGGATTTGACCTTCAGTTCTAGACGCCCAAGTCAGTGGAAATAGTTTCTCTATCGATCCTATTTGTTCCCATAATTTCTTAAAAACTTTAATCAAATGATTCCTTAATCTTCTAAATTCCAGAGAACGCAACTCTAGTTTGTATCATCTCTCCATGATACTGCCCTTCATTGACGGTCTATATATCCTTCCTCAGTGTGCTCAGTACGGTTCTCGGTTCAACCAGGGCTTTGTCTACAGACAGTCTCCGGGTGGAAAATGGATTCCACTTGAATCTGTTCATAAGTTGATTTGTATTCGAGTTGGAAAACAATGCACAACAATATTAAGGAGCAGTTTGTAAGTACAGAAAATGTTTGTATATCAGATCTTTAAAATTACCCCCTGTATAGGATCATGTCCTTCAGTATCAGCATTCATAAATCAAGGACCCCTGTAGCTGAAACATGATTTCAACCTCACTTTGAATTCTCTTCACCTGAATATAAATCCATTAGCCTTTCAGGTTAATTTCTGTACCGTTCATTTTAAAGTTCTGTGACCATGCAGCCTATCCCTTTGCCACTGTCCATTGAAGCAGTAGGTGATTAGTTTCAGCATTGACCATTACTGACTGCCCAATCTATCACAGGATTCACACAGAAACATTGAACATTAAACTTGGAAGCAATTTCCTCCTTTATCAGGCCTAGCTCAATAAATCACCTCCTAATTCTAATCTTTCATTACCTCCAAACAAAAAATTTTAAAACAGAACAAGTTGTAGAATAAATACTATATGTCAGTCAGCAGGTAAAGGGTTAAATAAATGGTTCTGTCAAGTTGATAATTCAGGGTGAATGATTAAAGAGAGACAGAGAGAAGAAGCAAGGAGTAAATCTCACACTCAGGGACAGGTAACATATTCTGAGAGTTTGAAGGCAGTGGAATTTAACAGATCGGAATTTGATTTTCTTGTTTAAGATTACTCGTGTAGCCCATAAGACTGTAAATAATTTGATAAAGAGATAGTTGAATGAGATGACCTTTGCTCCCAGCAATTTGTTGCGGACTCGACCCCACAGTCTGGCTCCTGTGTTTGAGTGTCTCTTGCTGTCAGCTTCCTGCAGTGCACAGCTCCTTTCCAATTGCTCACACACAGGATCCAGAATCTCCATCAGCCTAGGAACTTCAGACAAGTGCCACAGAGATCTCCAGGCAGGCAATGAGGAACTCTCTCCGGCTTGGCGTAGGCTTCCAGGATCCTGGCATCACTGTGCTGTACCAGTTCAGCCCACACTGACACCTCGTTGTGAACGGTTACCAGCCGGAGTTCAGCCCAGTTTGTAAATGGGTGTATGAGGAATGCTGCAGCTGACTCTTCAACCAGTTGAGTAAGAGTGCAAAGATCTCAAGTTCCAAATGCAGTGACAGAACAAGGATCTGCGAACTTCTTGGTAAATGGCAGCAGGAACTTCTTCAGACTCTGAGTGGTTATCGTGGAGATGGCATTGACTGGGAGCAGCCAGCTGTGATCCAGACACTGTCTCCCTCCTCACTCTGCCCCTTTCTTTCACAGTCTCACTCTCACTCAATCAGTGCTGGCTGTAATCACTAGGATCTGACCCCAGGTTCAACAGCAGTTGTCAGCTTTAACCCTTTCAGCTAGTCAGGACGGGGCTTGATCATTGCTGTGACTGTTTAAGGCAGCTGCAAACAGCATTAAGATAATTTCCCTAAATTGATTTCTTTTGTCTCTCTGTTTAATTCTGACTAATGCATTCAAACTTCCAGAGCAACAGCTGAGGGAACAACACACAAACCCCTTCAGCAGGAGGTGGAGACAGGCAACAAACAAAAGTAAATATCAGTAAAATAGAAACATTACAACATCAGTGCTGACGGAGTGCAGCACTGTCGGAGGGTCAGTGCTGAGGGAGTGCAGCACTGTCGGAGGGTCAGTGCTGAGGGAGCGCCGCACTGTCGGAGGGCCAGTGCTGAGGGAGCGCCGCACTGTCGGAGGGCCAGTGCTGAGGGAG
>NW_025965742.1:36516-37658 GCF_021869965.1 Rhincodon typus | reverse complement strand
GCACTGTCGGAGGGTCAGTGCTGAGGGAGTGCCGCACTGTCGGAGGACCAGTGCTGAGGGAGTGCCGCACTGTCGGAGGACCAGTGCTGAGGGAGTGCCGCACTGTCCTTCAATGGAGCCATTGACCAAGGTGTGGTCTTGACCAGTATCCTATGTATCAAGAATCCTATGGCAATTTTTTGAAGTGATGGAGATTATACTGTCATGGTCCTGACCAATCCATTCCCCTCAGCAGTTATCACTGAAAAGAGACCCTCTTGTTATTATTACATTACTGTTTGCAGGATCGTGCTTTGCTTAAATTGGCTGCTATGTTCTTTACCTCACTACAGTGAATGCACTCCCAGAGTCATTACTCACTGTGATAAACTTTGGCAGTTCTGAATTCCTGGAAGTTGCTATATAAATCTAAGTGTCTCAGTCTGATTCGCATTCTCATGTAGTTAAGTTTATTTCAGAAAGAGTTAACAATTCTTGTGGTCTGGGGTGGGGCTGGGGCTGGGGGCAGACAGACATCAATCTATTCTTGTATGTGAACCGCTCCACAGGTCAACGAACTCTCAGCTCTCTCTCTATGGCACACCATTCACGAGGGAATAGGAGGGACAAACAGCAGAAACTCTCCCATGGAATCATCATCACAATTTCCCTAACCATTAATGTCCCAGAGCGGAAGCTAGACAAATATTCCAAAACCAAAGCGAATGTTAAGTGACACAGCTGCTCCAATCCTGCAGACTCAGCACTCCCTGTCTGTGCTCCTACTCCTCATCTCAATGAGGCAGCTTCAAACTCACTCACTGACACCCTCATGGGCCCCTCACTCCCCTCACGAGGGGTCGTTTGTCTATTGTGGACCCCTCACTTCTCCACTGCGACAACTGAGTCCAACCTTCATTCCACATGACAGCCCCCTGAGAGACAACAGGTCATCAGCGGAAATCTCGCTTCAAACAAATGAGCACAAAAACTAGGCTCACATTCCAGAGCAGGACTGAGGGGGTGACACACTGTCAGAGCGTCAGTGCTGAGGGAGCGCCGCACTGTCGGAGCGTCAGTGCTGAGGGAGCGCCGCACTGTCGGAGCGTCAGTGCTGAGGGAGCGCCGCACTGTCGGAGCGTCAGTGCCGAGGGAGCGCCGCA
>NW_025965742.1:28340-36506 GCF_021869965.1 Rhincodon typus | reverse complement strand
GAGGGAGCGCCGCACTGTCGGAGCGTCAGTGCCGAGGGAGCGCCGCACTGTCGGAGCGTCAGTGCCGAGGGAGCGCCGCACTGTCGGAGGGTCAGTGCCGAGGGAGCGCCGCACTGTCGGAGGGTCAGTGCCGAGGGAGCGCCGCACTGTCGGAGAGTCAGTGCCGAGGGAGCGCCGCACTGTCGGAGGGTCAGTGCCGAGGGAGCGCCGCACTGTCGGAGGGTCAGTGCCGAGGGAGCGCCGCACTGTCGGAGGTCCTGCCTTTTGGATGAGGATCTAATCAAAGGCCGTTTTCCCTGAGCTGGATGAAAATGAACCGCAGTTGTTTTGTGTTCATTACAAGTGTGCATCACTTGAAATGTTTTGTGCTATGTGGAGGTGCTACGTAAATACATGTTTTTATTGTGGTTTTTAAACAGTGCCGGGAAGCTACATTTATTGCTCATAGTGGAATGTAGCAGTTGGTTCCTGTCCAACCTCACCACTGGATCTACAAATCGAGTCACTGCATCTTGTTACTGTTTCGGTCTGTGACCATGTAAGGTTGTGTGTTACAGACTTTAATTCCTTTCAATGCCCAGGGGGGTACAGTCCCCCTCTCACGGTAATGCCAGCTCTGACGTGGTTTGTGGGGGTGTAGGAAGGAACCGCTGGGGTTCCTGATTGGATGAGCAAATGACTCAGCCCAATATCGAGGAATAACATTTCCCTGGACTTCTGCCAGTGGGAAGAAAATTTTTAGAGAAAATAAACATACCTGATGGCAGGATGCCAACCGCTCCTCCCCCCTGGACAATCTCATACCCCCCCGACCAAGTCCCTCTTCCCTGAGCAACATCACCCCCACAACCCACACCCTCCTTGGGCAACCTCACCACCCTCAACACCCTCCCACGCCCCAAACATCCCTGGGTAACCTCACCTCCCAATCCACACCTGCTCCCTGAGCACCTGCACCACCCCCGCCCCCCGCCCCCCCCCAACCCGTGCCCACACTAGACAACCTCACCTCCACCTAGGGCAACACCTGCAACTTTACAAGTCACAGTCCCTGGAGATGGTTCACTTGGTTGTATTCACATTCTCCCGGTTATCGATTCTCTGCACAGTCCATCACCTTAACATTTCATTCACAGGAGCAGGATGTGGCCATTCAGCCCCTGCCAAGCCTGTTATCAGTGTGATATGGAACAACACTCACCTGTATCTGCCCCTTGCCCATGATTTTATCCACAATTTCATTGTCGTCTTTATTCAGTTTGATTTTGTCGTACAACTTCTCGTAACAAAGGATCCGCAATGTCTGGGAACCTTCCAACTCAATCTCAAACTCCTGTCAGCAACAAAGGCAACAAACTGTTACAGCACCTCAATTCATCACATTGTGAGAATGGAGGGAGGTCATTCAGCCCCCTCCTCAAGCCTGTTAAACAGGAACAGGAGGAAACCATTCATACAAACCGCCAACATAAAACTATGAAAGTTAAAACTCTGACCATTTTATAAAACTCCCCTTATGCACACATAGGGTGGAATCCTGTAGGAGTACTGTGAGCAGTTTGGTCGCCTTATTTAAGAAAAATTATTTCATTTGAGTTCACAGAAGATTCACAAGGATGATCCCTGGTAGACAGGTATTGTCTTACAAAAAAAGGTTAAACAGGTTGGGACTCTGTTCATTGGAGTTTAGAAGAATGAGAGGTGATCTCATTGAAATTTATATGAGTCTTAAGGGCTTGACAGCTGAGAGGATGTTTCCCCTCATGGGAGAGTCTAGGTTCAGAGGGCATAGTCTCAGGTTAAAGGGGCACCAATTTAAGACTGAGAAGAGGATGAATGTTGTCTCTCAAAGGGTTGAGAGTCTTTGGAACTCCTTGCCACAGGGAGCTGTGGGGGCAGAGTCCTTGTATATATTTAAGTCTGGGATGGATTCTTGATCAGTCAGGGAATCAAGGGGTACGGACAAAGGGCAGGAAAATAGATGTAGGAATGTTGGATCAGCCATGATCCTATTGAATAGTGAATCAGGCTTGAGAGGTTGAAGAGTATATTCCTATTTCTATTTCTTATGGTCTTTCTGAGTCTAAACACTGTGGGCAATGGCAATGTGTGTGCCAGAATTGGGACAACAAATGCCACGAGGACCATCTCGACATTGAGATCATCTCACTTCATCGTTTATGCTTTTCACAAGTGGCGTGGTGAAATTCCCGCTGGGCAGTGGTCATCATTGATTGTTAAATGCCTCATTAACAACCCAACTCACCTCATTAATATTCAGGCTCCCATTTTGCCAGACTCATCAAACAATCCAACGTCAGGGAAACTCAACAAAGAAACCAGAACAAACACCTGATACTTTCGCTGCTTTCTCCAAACACCTTCCATGTTGGACAGTGAATACCAGCATGTCACTGCATGCTCCATGGCATTGGTCACGTACACACACCCCACATCCACAGGCAGTGACATCTGATATGTGCCAGCTTTGAAGAACCATCATAGCACATCTCTGATCCATTAAAAAGACGGGCTGTGGCTCAGTGGTTAGCACTGCTGCCTCACAGCGCCAGGGACCTGGGTTTGATTCCACCCTTGGGTGCCTCTCTGTGTGGAGTTTGCACATTCTCCCTGTGTCTGCGTGGGTTTCCTCCGGGTGCTCTGGTTTCCTCCCACAGCCCAAAGATGTGCATGTTAGGGTGGATTGGCCATGCTAAATTGGCCATATTGTTCAGGGAAGTGTAGATTAGGTGGGTTATAGGGGGATGGGTCTGGGTGGGATGCTCTGAGGGTCAGTATGGACTTGTTGGGCCGAAAGGCCTATTTCCACGCTGTTGGGATTCTATGATGCTTCTGTATCCCTCCAGTGTATCCACCTTTTGATTGGGTCATGACTGATCTGAATCCACCTTCAATCCCCTTCCCCAAAACAAAAAATTGCCTGATCTCAGTCCTGAGGTGTTCCGGCTGTTCTCCAAACGCAACAGCTTTTTGGGGAAGAGGAGTGTTCCAGACCCTCACTCCTCTCTGAAAGTGGAAATGCTTCCTGATGTCACCACGGTACAGCTTGGCTTTGTAGGTTCTGTCCCTTTATTCTGGGCCCTCTCCACCACAGGAATGAGACTCTTTTTCAGCATTCTGTAATGGTCTTTGGGAGGGCGTGGAGAATTTCCAGACAGCATCCAGGGACAAAGAGAAGCTGGGATTGCTCTCCTCAGAGCATTGAAGACAAGAGGAGATATAATCGAGGTGTTCAAATGATGTAGAGAGGGAGAGACTGTTCCCAGTGGCAGCCAGGTGCGTAGCCAGAGAGGTACAGGCTGAAGGGAGTCAGTGTAAGAACCCAAGGAGGTGAAGAAGAGAATGATTTTTTGAGATAGCAAGATGCTGTGATCTGGAACACGGTGCCTGAAGGGACAACAGAAGCAGATTCAACAAGAACTTGAATAAATACTTGAATAGGAAAAGTTTACAGTTCTCTGGAGAAGGAACAGGGTGATTGGGACTAACTGGAAAGCACAGGTATGGGGGTGCTGAATGGCCCCTTTCTATTCTGTTACAGTCTGAGCCCAGTTGAATCAATTCAGCATCTTGAATAATCATCCCTGAGAATCTGCACCCTTTGGGGTCAGAGTGAGAGACTGAGCATCATCAGGTGAAGGGGGAAATGGAGAGGCTACATTTTCAGGGGATGTGATACTGACAAGTTCAGTGATCTTGTGTCCTGGGACCCTTTAATCTGATGGAATCATAATGTTTTGATTCCGAAGAAAATTACAATGGGACAGTTTATCAGTTTAAACCCGAAACCTCCCAAACTCACCTCGTTCCAGTGTGGCTCTGTTGTGTCCCTGAAAACTCTGGTCTTCGCTTTACTGACAAAATAGCCAAAGGAATCGACTTCAAGTGTACAGTATAAACCTGGGAAGATGACAGGGAGAGAGAGAGAGCGAGAATTAATCAATTGTAGGAACACACTTTACTTCCACAGTAGGCAGCTTTGGGCCAGAAGAGGGCTTTAGTGGTTTAGATTGTTGGAGAGAACAAGGTCCACTCAATACCTTTAACGAACCCTGTTCACCAAGTTCTAATTCTTCAAGGGGATAAAATTCACAAAAGAAGAAGAGAACAATAACTGACTATCCTTCCTGTGACATGATGGTGGAACACAAAATTAATGGGGAATTCCATACTAGCGCAGAGAGAAAGACTACACGTACGGACCAGACACTCAATTACACCAGCAACCACCCCAACGCCCATAAATGGAGCTGCATCAGGACATTATTTAAGCGAGCTGTAACACAATGCAGCATCCTGGAACTACACAAAGCAGAACAGGAACAATTATACAGAGTCTTCAGAACGAATGGATACTTGAAAAGCACCATCCGCCGTCACCTCTGAGACAGACCACAACAGGAAGACACAACACGACCAGACTCATTAATTACCCTACCGTACATCAGGGACATTTCAGAGATGACCACAAGACTACTCAGACCCCTCGGTATCAGGGTAGCCCACAAACCAACAACCACCCTGCGACAGCTACTGACGAACGTAAAGGATCCAAAACCCGCAAAACTGGGGTAATATACAAAATACCATGCAGAGACTGTGAGAAACACTACATAGGCCAAACCGGAAGAAAATTGACAGTACGGATACATAAACACCAACTAGCCACCAAGAGAAATGACCAATTCTCACTTGTCTCACTACACACGAGGGACACAAATTCAACTGGGACAACACATCAATAATCGTGCGAGCCAGAGACATGCCAGGGAATTCCTGGAGGCCTGGCATTCCAACCAGAACTCCATCAACAAACACATTGAAGTGGACCTGATATATAAACCACTGAAAAACAAAACCCGAAGTGATGCCAAATACCCCAGCAAACCGAGGCATATAAAATAACAAGCAGGACAGAACACTAACGCTTCACCGGAGGCACACTGACAATGTTATCTAGCAGCGTGATGAAATGTCTGTAATCAAACACACCAGCTCAGCGAGCAAGTCTACAACCTCTTCAAGGGGGAGGAGTTAGTGGAGAAGGAAAAGGAGAAAGGGAGGAGAGGGGCCCAGGGTGTGGGCATTGGGTAGTGTTGTATATGTGGCCAGAAGTGTTAATATTGAGGAGTACCGTAAGTACCCACTATGATGATGTCATATGTTGCTGAGAAGAACAGCACAGAATCTCAAACAGTGATCGTGAATATTGAGTCCTTCTCAATGTCTCTATAACAATTTCTCTCATGTCAATTTAACCTATAACTCTTTCTAACATGCAATAAACAATATCTTGTTAACTACAGGATACTCTTCCAGTTAGAGCAGGAAGTGGTTTTTCTCTCTCACACCAGACCAGGCCAGCTGTGGAGTTTCCTCTGTGTAAACAAGATGGTGGCTGTAACCTCCTCAGATCAATTCAGGTCATAGGTTCCCTATCATCTCATTGACAGTCTGAGTGTCAGTCTTATGCCAATGTAACTAATCTCAGCAGATTCAATGTTTTGTTTAGGTTCTGCCATGAGTTAAGGGAAGTTCTGCCATGAGTTAAGGGAAGTTCTGCCATGAGTTAAGGGAAGCCAAAAAAATCTTCTACCAGCTATCCTTTGACCAGCAGTTTCTCAACCAGCTGTTCCTTTAACAACTGTTTCTTAACTTTATATAGTTTTTCTCTTTTCACCATCTGAAGATTGAAGTCAAGACAAGCCTTCCTATTCAAGTGAAAATGTTTGACAGTGTAGTATGTATAAGTTTTCTACTATTTAGTATTCCTTATATTGGAGTGTTGCTAGTAGCATTCCTTAATCTCAAGTATTGAAATGTGTTCACACACCACAACAGTTAGCAAAGCCTGAGATGAAAATCAAACAGGGAGCTAGCCAACTGATGAATCCGTAACTGATAGAAATCAGAAAGCTACACAGAACAAATAACTATGACAGATTCAAGACTGATGTTAGATTTGAATTTTACAAGGCAAGTTCAAACAGAATATTTGATTATTTATCTTCCAAGGAAAAATCTTCAGCAACATTCCAACCAGAAGGAATCCTCAAACACCAGAAATGAGGAACTGAGTGTGGAGGACAGTCCAAATTGAAGTAAAATGTTTGCATGCTTCAGCACAACTCCACAGATGGATTGAGGATAAAATTCTGAAGACACAAATTGATGAGGGGTAATGCATACAACTCCATGGAAGACACCACCAAGAAGAGATGATCAATGGCCAATGATTCAAGGTACAGCAAAGAAGAAGTTGCATGTTTCAGGCAGGAAGACATCCTCCAGGGAGGAAATCCAAGAGATTTAATGTCCTCTAGATTAAAGGGACCTACAGATCTCAGACTGTGATGAAGCAAATCAAAGATAATGGTCTTCCACCCAGTCTTTCACATCCAAAGGGAACACACAGGGGAAAATAATGTAACCTCCAGATCACTGACATTACCAAAGTCAGAGATTTGGGACAAGATGTAATTCTATACACAAATGTATGTTAATAATGAAAGAAAGGCTGGGGGAGAGGACATGGGAGAACAGTCTGAAGGAATTTGTTCTGTGGAGCACCACGATGATGCAGAGGCACCTACATCCCATGAACAAATAAACTCTGATGATGCAACATAGAACTTGTGGACAGAACAGCTCAAGATTTCAAAGGAGTGACAGCTAACACCCCGACCTTTACAACGCCTGTGTAACAATGTAGACCCAGTCAACGTAACCACTAACTAGTTGTTAACGACAAGAGGCTTTTAGTTGACCAACTGGCCTATAGTTTTTTTGCAAGAGGATCATAGCAGCAATCTCCATCAGGCATAGCAGCTCACACAGCACAGCGGGGAAAGGCAGTGGGGGGGGTACAGCGGCTGGGGTGATGCTGGTGATGGGAGAGGTGATGGACGAGGAGGTAGAGATAGCGGATTAGGGGAGGAGATGATGAGGAGCAAAGTCGGGGGGAGGAGAGAGGCCAGGAGCAGGAAGGGGATGAACTGAAGGGAACACAGTGACTCACTGGCTGGGGTATCAAAGCCCTTCGCTGAGCCGACGATGACATGGAGAAAACCATTCAGACCACTTGGCTCATCATCTGCAGAAAGAAGGTCACTCAGGGATCAGTCAATACGATGGGTTTGGTTCCCACCCACCACTCAACATCCCAACACCCAACCCTGACCCTACCCACCTACCCAACACTCATCACTCACCTCGCTAACACCCAACCCTGACCCTACCCACCCCCACAACACTCATCACTCACCTCCCTAACACACAACCCTGACCCTACCCACCCCCCCAACACTCATCACTCACCTCGCTAACACCCAACCCTGACCCTACCCACCGACCCAACACTGATCACTCACCTCCCTAACACCCAACCCTGACCCTACCCACCCCCACAACACTGATCACTCACCTCGCTAACACCCAACCCTGACCCTACCCACCCCCACAACACTCATCACTCACCTCTCTAACACCCAACCCTGACCCTACCCACCCCGCAAACACTCATCACTCACCTCGTTAACACCCAACCGTGACCCGACCCACCGACCCAACACTCATCACTCACCTCCCTAACACCCAACCCTGACCCCCCCAACCCCCCAACTCTGATCACTCACCTCCATAACACCCAACCCTGAAGCTACCCACCCCCGCAACACTGATCACTCACCTCCCTAACACCAAACTGTGACATCCCCATCCCCGCAACACTGATCACTCACCTCCCTAACACCCAATCCTAACACCCCACCAACCCTCATCACTCACCTCCCTCACACCCAACCCTGACCCTACCCAACCCCCCAACACTGATCACTCACCTCGCTAACACTCAACCCTGACCCTACCCACACCCACAACACTGATCACTCACCTCCCTCACACCCAACCCTGACCCACCCCAACACTCGTCACTCACCTCCCTAACACCCAACCCTGACCCTACCCACACCCACAACAATCATCACTCACCTCCCTAACAACCAACCCTGACACCCCCCCCAACCCTCATCACTTACCTCCCTAACACCCAACCCTGAACACCCCCAACACACGTCACTCACCTCCCTAACACCCAAACCTGACCCTACCCACCCCCACAACACTCATCACTCACCTCCCTAACAC
>NW_025965742.1:24669-28330 GCF_021869965.1 Rhincodon typus | reverse complement strand
ACACTCATCACTCACCTCCCTAACACCCAACCCTGACCCTACCCACCACCCAACACTGATCATCACCTCCCTAACACCCAACACTGACGACACCCCCAACCTCGCAACACTGATCACTCACCTCCCTAATACCCAACCCTGACCCTACCCTCCCCCACAACACTCATCACTCACCTCCGTAACACCCAACCCTGACCCCCCCAACCTCCCAACACTGATCATTCACCTCCCTAACACCCAACCCTGACCCTACCCACCCCCCCAACAATGATCACTCACCTCCCTAACACCCAACCCTGACCCCCACCAACCTCCCAACACTGATCACTCACCTCCCTAACACCCAACACTGACACCCCCCCCAACCCCCCAACACTCATCAGTCACCTCCCTAACACCGACCCCTGACCACCCCCAACGTTGATCACTGAACTCCCTAACGCCAACTCCTGACTCCCCCCAAACACTGACCCTTCACCTCCCCAACACCGACCCTAACCCTGCTAATACTGAGCCCTCACCTCCCTGACACTGACCCCTCACTTCCCCCACACACCGACCCCATACCCGTCCTCACCGATCCGTTACCCCCCGACACCAGACTCTCACCCTCTTTATTGCTGGTGACAGGAATATTGTGGACGGTCCTCAGTTTCACACACGCACCGGTCAGCATCTGTAACTCCAGGGAACTGAGCACAAAACCCTGCAGCTCTGTTCGGGGAGTGGGGTGGTGGTGGTGGAGAAACGGGGAGGGCAATAGGGAGGGGAAAGATGAGGGCGATAGGGAGGGGAGGAGAGAGAGAAAGGTAAAAGAGGGTGAAGTGGTAATGGGGCGAGAAAGAGAGCAAGATACAGAGGGTTGAGGGGGAGAGAGGGGAGACATGAAGAAGAGATATGGGTGAAGGGACAGAAAATAAAAGGAGAGAATGAGAAATACATTTTAACACTTTCACTGCACATTCAGTGGGAGCTGATCCAGGCCATTCCTGCCGTGGGTCAGGAGTTATACTCTCACTGTCAGCCAGTGATGTAATTGCTAGCAGTCAGACACTCCCACAGATGAACCAGGCCAGAGGCCTGAGCTTGGCAACTGTAGTGGGAGTCAGGGCTAAGGAGCTGGGCTTTAGGATCAGGTCCTTGGGGCCTCTGTCAGGGTAGCTACATTGCCAAAAGCTCAGAGACACTTCAGTCAACGCAGTCCCAACGTACCTTTTTTCTGGAGTCTCTCAATCGCCTCTCGCCACTCACTGCGTTCGTAATCTGAAGACAGCAGAAACAAGAAACTCTGCGACAGAGAAATGAAACAATCAACGAAACAAACCACAAAGCAAGGGGAGGCTACTCAGCCCTTTGGGCCTGCTGTACCATTCAATAATGACATGGCTAATGTGACTGTCACCTCACATCCACATTCCCACCTCTCTGTGAGAGCCTCTCAGCCCCTTACTGTACAAAGCTCAATATTAAAGCACTCTGCTTCCAACACTTTCTCAGGGAGAGAGGTTCAAAATCTAAGACCCTCAGAAAAATAAAATCGGTTTTCAATTGGCAACACCGATTTTAAACAATGACCCACTGGTTCCAGATTTTATCCCAAGAGGAAACACCACCTCTGATAAGACTCCTCAGGATCCTATGTGTTTCAATCAAGTTCCGGGATGTGCACGTTCGATGGATTAGCCATGGGAAATGGAGGGTTATGGGGGGCTGAGTCTGGGTGGGATGCTTTTCGAAGGGTCAGTGCAAACTTAATGGACAGAATGGCCTCTTTGCACACCGTTGGGATTCTGTGATTCTAAGTCACTGCTTACTTTTCTAAACTCCAGCAGATACAAGCTTAGCTTCCCTCATAAGTTAAGCCACTCATTCCAGGGATTAGGCTGGTAAACCTCTGAATTGCCTCCTTAGATGCAGTGCCCAGTTTTGTACACAGTACTCCCGATAGGGTCTCACCAATGCCCTGTATAACTGATGCATAACTCCCAACCATTATATTCAATTCCCTTCACAATAAAACATAACAATCTACAACTTTTCTAACTATTTGGTGTATCCAATTGCTAACCTTCTGTGATTCCTACATTATAACACCCAGCTCCCTTTCCATTTAGAGCTCTGAAAAATCTCACTATTTCATTAATATGTTATTAATCCTCTCACTGCACAATACCAGATGCTCTCGGATTGGCTATAAAAAGGGTCTTGTTCGAAGAAACAACCCTGAAAACATTCGGTGAACTTCCCCTCTGGGCTACCTTTGTCTATCTGACTTTTCCAGTCTATATGTAATTAAAATCCCCCATGATTATCAACATGCCTTTCTGACAGCTCCCCATTATCTTCCTTTGTATTCCACTCCACCAAGTGATTACTATAAGGGACCAGTTCATCACTCCCACAAATAAATTGTAGCCTTTATCATTTCTCATTTCTACACAAACTGTTTCTGCATCCTGATTTCATTGACTTGATCATCCCCTTTCTACTGCACTGATACCATTACTAACAAAGACACCCTCCACATTTCCCTAACTTTCTGCCCTTCCCAAATATTTTCCTGTATGGTTCAGTTTGAAGGTCTCAATCCGCCATGTCTCCTGGATCAGGCCTATTCACCTCCCAGTTTCTCGGTTTGGTTTGAACACTACACTTATTCAAATACAGACCCTTTAGCTTTATCCTTTTGTTAATTTTGTAAAATTTAGCCTTATCTCTTGGATTTGAGTAATCTATCTCTTCCTGTCATATTTCCTTATCATTTCCTACATTAATATCTTTTTCTTTTGCCTTAGCTCTACCGTTTAACATATCTTCCCAAATGTGATCCTTTGTCCCCACAACTCAGTTTAAAACCCTCTCTGCCTCCCTCGTTATATACTCAGCAAGAAAACCAGCCCCAGCACATTTCAGGGGAAGATCCTCCCAACAGCATAGATCCCAGTTTCCCATGTCCTGGTGCCAGTGCCCCACAAACTGGAACCCACTTCTCCCACACCTGCATATCAGCAAAACATTCATCTCTCTGATGTAGTTTTCCCTGTGCCAATTTGTTATGGAATAGTCTAGAGATTAAGACCTTTGAAGTCCAGGACTTCAATGTTGTCCCTAACTCTGCTGAACCTCCTTCACTGTCCAGTCAATGTTCACATCGACACGCACCATGAGACAGGCATTTACCTCCAGACACTGCAAGCTCCTCTCCAGCCCTCAGCAGGTACCTGAACCTTGGCATGAGGCATATCACACAGCCTCTGGATTCAGGGTTAATGCTGCACAGAACAGTGTCAATGCCCGTGCCCACTACACTGCACCTTACCACCACACATTCCCTTTCAAAGGTCTTACTTGAAGAGCTTCCCATGCTGTGATGCTCAGCCCCCAAAGCAACTGACTGCACTGACCCCTCTGTAACCTGGGTCACTCACCCACTGACCCCTCTGTGACCCGGGTCACCCACTGACCCTTCCGTGACCCGGGTCAGCCAGTGACCCCTCCATGACCCAGTCACCCACTGACCTCTCCATGACCCTGTCAGCCAGTGACCCCTCCATGACCCGGGTCAGCCAGTGACCCCTCCATGACCCGGGTCACCCACTGACCCCTCCATGACCCGGGTCACCCACTGACCTCTCTGTGATGCCATCACCCACTGACATCT
>NW_025965742.1:8605-9669 GCF_021869965.1 Rhincodon typus | reverse complement strand
GAGCGCCGCACTGTCGGAGGGTCAGTGCTGAGGGAGCGGGCACTGTTGGAGGGTCAGTGCTGAGGGAGCGCCGCACTGTCGGAGGGTCAGTGCTGAGGGAGCGCCGCGTTGTTTTTGTTATTAATTCACCTGACGAATGTGTTGCTGGCTGCCCAGAGGACAGTTGAGAGTTAGCCACATCGCTGTGTGTCTGGAGTCACATGTAGGCTGGGTGATGATAGCAGCCCTCTCCCCTAAAGGATATTAGGGAATCAGATGGGTTTTTCCATCAATCAACATGCCTTCATCATCATCATTAGACTCTTAACTCCCGATGTTCACTGAATTCAATATCCACTATCTGCCATGGTGGAGTTTGAACCTGGTTCACCAGATCATTACCTGGGTCTCTCAGTTAATAGTCCAGCGATAATACCATGTGGCCATTGCTTCCCCAAACTGACGGTGTTGATGCATTATTTAATCTGTATGATTAGTCTAGTGGGGTACAGAATGTCACTGACCCTCTGATATTGGAAAGTGCCAGTGTGTGTGTGGGGCGTTGTTCTAATTGGAACTCTATAAAATTTTGATTGTTATAAAACCATTCTTTGTGTTCTAATGGTGTATAATATTCTAGCCCTTTCTGTTGTACATTGTGACCGTGCTTTAAATATGAAAGTTGACCATCAGGACAGATTGAATACTCACATGCAGCACCAGGGTGCTTCGAGTCACTCGGTCGATTGGCTTGTAGAGCAGAGCTGGAACAGACAGACACGGCTGAGTAAAATAAACTTTCACAATCACTTCACTCAATAACAGCTTCATACTGTATCTAACCCCGTGCTGTCCCTCTCCTCGGAGTGTTTGATGGGGACAGTGTGGAGGGAGATTTACTCTGTATCTAACCCCGTGCTGTCCCTGTCCTCGGAGGGTTTGATGGGGACAGTGTGGAGAGAGATTTACTCTGTATCTAACCCTGTGCTGTCCCTCTCCTCGGAGGGTTTGATGGGGACAGTGTGGAGGGAGATTTACTCTGTATCTAACCCTGTGCTGTCCCTATCCTCGGAGGGTTTGATGGG
>NW_025965742.1:7926-8595 GCF_021869965.1 Rhincodon typus | reverse complement strand
TGCTGTCCCTATCCTCGGAGGGTTTGATGGGGACAGTGTGGAGGGAGCTTTACTCTGTATCTAACCCCGTGCTGTCCCTCTCCTCGGAGGGTTTGGTGGGGACAGTGTGGAGGGAGATTTACTCTGTATCTAACCCCGTGCTGTCCCTCTCCTCGGAGGGTTTGATGGGGACAGTGTAGACGGAGCCAATACTGACAATGATAACGTTTTCATTGCAATGATGAGTACCTTGTTCAGTGAACAGTGAAGTGGCCACTTTCTCTCTCACTGAATTTCAGGGACTCGTGGCATTTCACAATCTGAGCTGTATCTCCACAAACAGTAACAGGATTTTCCATTTTGACTCGTCGATGAGTTTGTTTTTGATCACAAATGTGATTTTTGTCACAACTGACACACACATGGAAGTTACTTGCTGCAGGCTGACAATTCTGCATTGCTGAGTGCCAGTATTCTCATACACAGAAACAGGCAGATTCACACACTGTTCCTCTGCCTAGCAACAAGACTCGCTAACAAAGCAACATGCAGGACTGCTCTCACTGGAGAACTGGGTGGGCACACTGCAGATTCCACTGATTAAACACACAGACCCCTGCCCGTTACACACACAGACCCCTGCCCGTTACACACACAGACCCCTGCCCGTTACACACACAGACCCCTGCC
>NW_025965742.1:5642-7826 GCF_021869965.1 Rhincodon typus | reverse complement strand
GTTACACACAGACCCCTGCCCGTTACACACAGACCCCTGCCCGTTACACACAGACCCCTGCCCGTTACACACAAGTGACTCTGGCAGTCAGGGCTCTGGTAGGGACAGTAAATCTGTGCCCATAGGGGACTGTGGTTCAGTCTGTGCTCACAGGACACAGGTTTTTGAAAGAAACCTTCCAAAGCCATGGGCAGGTGCAGGGAACCTGGAACTGATATTAATTCCCTTGCCCCTTGCTCGGGGAGAGTGTGCCACAGATATTGGGAGCACAGTGAGTGGAGAACATGCAATCTCTCCTGGACGTCCTCAGAAACGTTCCCTACGGTTTGCAATTAATCTCTTTTACATTTTCGAAGGTGACCACAAGGACAAAGGAAACCAGCTCAAATAATGAGAATAAATGCGAGTAAGATTGTTTGGATGAAGGCAGCAGGGGGAACAGGCAAGTCGACTGCTATTGTCTCGTGTATATGCTTTCACACAGAGGCAGCTTAATCAGCAGAATATGGATGAGGCAGAGATACACAAAGACACAAAGCAACAACACCAAGCATTTACCATAGCAGCTACACTTGCAGCACAGCCTGAGTATCAGTAGCATTTCCATCACCTTCCCTCCTCCGTCACTCTCTGTTACTCAGTCCTGTCCACACTGAGCTCCGAGTCCTGCTATCACATGGATCGCTGGGGGAAGGGCGGGCTAGTGGACTCTGCACACACTGCCAGTACACCAGGCTCACACATGGATCAGGAACAATAAGGACACAGTCAGTGCTCAGATCACAGCTTGACATAAGGACCAGCGATGGGGCAGTACAAAGGCTGAGGGGCTCAGAGCACAAGGTCACTGCTTTCAAAGCACATTCCAGAAACCTACCTTCCAATGTGACAGAGGTGGAACATTCCTTAGAATCCTTGGGGCTTTTCACTTTCAGATTCTTAAAAGAGAAAGAGAGAGAGGATGAAAAGTGAGCTGAGGCGGAGTGAACTCTCAGCCCAAAGCTATTGTTTCAGGTCAGTTATTCCACCCAATCCCAGCTTACCTCCGAGATCTTCCTGAAATTGTTGTTAGCCAAACTACATCTCTCAACCGTCTCCACAGCAAGTTTATAATTCCCCACGAACGCCTGGTACACCCCAAGACCTTCAGCCTGCAGAGAGAGAGAGAGAGAGGGGGGGAGCAGTCAGAGCGAGAAGCCAGACAAGGGATAACAGAGAGGTGTGGGGGTTGGGGGGAGGTGAAGAGAGAGGGATGGAGGAAAGGTTGGGAAGGGTGAAGGGGGAAAAGAGGGGTAGGAGAGAGGGAGCGGAAAGAGAGGAGGGGCAAGACAGATGGTGGGGGGCGGGGAAGGAAGGGAAGAGAGACAGAGGGGGGACAGATACAGGTGGGGGAGAGACAGGAGGGAAGGTGGGAAGAGAGGCAAAGGGGTAAGAGAGACAGAGAAGGGGAAAGAGGCGGAGAGGGGGAAAGAGAGGCAGAGAGGCGGAGAGGGGGAAAGAGATGGGGGTGGGTGGAAGAGAGAGAGCGACAGATAGAGACAGAGATCAGGAGTGGGGGGGGGTGGGGGAGGATGAGATGGACCATTCAGCATGGAACCATCCTGAAAGGGCGGGGGGGGGGGGATGCTGGCTGCATACACTTCCACTCGCACTGGCCTTCCCCATTTACCAGCTTCTGGAAGAGGTGTCCCACAGAATGCTGGGAATCCCAGTTCTCGATTTTGGGACACAGGCTGTCACAGAATTCCCGATGAATTTGATGGATTTCCTGCACCTTGTAGAAGATGGTCTCAATTTGCTGATTGGTCAGAACTGGCTGTGAGGTGGTAGCAGCAGCTTTTAGTGGCCTCAGTGGCTGGAAGAGAAGGTTCCGGAAAAGAACAGCAACATGGTCAATGTGATTCTCTATTACTCTATAAGCTGCAGATGTTCACAAATACTGAGACCCTTTGGTCACTGAGCAAGCTCCCTTCTCCACTCCAGGGTGGCTCCAAACCATTTACATAGACCCCGGGTGGGCATGTGGGACTAGAAACAATGATTGTTTCACTCAAAGTGACAAACTGAGCTAAATGTGATACTTCACTGAGTTGTCTCAAACTACATTCCCATAGGTTCACGTACGATGTTCAAAAACAACTGCCAGTCCTTCGCTGAGGGAGCGCCGCACTGTCGGAGGGTCAG
>NW_025965742.1:2525-5632 GCF_021869965.1 Rhincodon typus | reverse complement strand
GCTGAGGGAGCGCCGCACTGTCGGAGGGTCAGTAGTGTTTGCTCCCTCACTTTCTGGTCTGTTTAGGAGATTCATGGAGCCTTCGGTTTCTCTCCCTGAACTTGCAATCAATCCGATTTAAAAATTTCTGATCTTGGGCCCCAAGTGGGATAGGTGCAGAATATGGGTTGGGAATCAGCTCCTGGGATCAGGCGGTGGCTGAGATCAGTTCCCAGGATTGGTTGGCTGGGATCAGGTTGGTGCTGACCCGTTCTGGCACAGATTAGGTTTAGTTGGGAATGTGCCGTGCAGCAGTTGAAGTGGCTCTGCCTTGCTGTGGAGAGCGTGTGGTGAACACCTTCCTGTCCTAAGGTCATGTACACTTACATTCCACACACTTCATTGCTCTGGCCGCAGTTTCTGGCATCTGAGTGGTCAGCCTGAGACACAGGAACTGCCTGGTTGCAGAGCAGTGACCCCAAAACAAAAATACTGGACAGAAAGGCAGGACACAGCAGACATGAGATGAATCAGCTGGAGACTGGACCTTTGGTATGAAACCACAGGAACCTCAAGGTGACCCTTACCCAGTCTAGCCTAACCAAGTCCAGATTCACAACACCGTTACATTTTTATTGCTGTCTGAACAGACCCAGCTGGTTGTTATTTTATTCAAGAAGGCAGCTCACTAGCACATTTTCAAAACTAATAAAACACCAGAGAATATCTGACATAGAAATGCAATTTTCAATATATGTTTGAAGGCAAAATGTAGCAAGAAATCTCAGGAACCATACTAAAAGGAAGTGATCTGAATATGATATTTTTACAATTTGGAAAAACGTTGAATAGAAGGGCAACTACAACTGGGCAATAAACAAGTCTTGACAGAGACATGCATTTCTGGTCCATAAATTAAACAAAAATCTTTAACACTCACACAGACTGATGCACACAGACAAAAAGAAAACAAACAGAAACACACACACAGACTGACACAGACAGAAACACACACACAGACTGACACAGACAGAAACACACACACAGACTGACACAGACAGAGGACACACACACAGACAGACACAGACAGAAACACACACACAGACTGACACAGACAGAAACACACACACAGACTGACACAGACAGAAACACACACACAGACTGACACCGACAGAGGACACACACACAGACTGACACAGACAGAAACACACACACAGACTGACACAGACAGAAACACACACACAGATTGACACAGACAGAGGACACAGACAGAAACACACAGTAAATAGTGTGGAGCTGAAGATCAGGCAGTGTCAGAGGAGCAAGAAAGTTGATGTTTCGGGTTTACACCCCTCATCAGGTGTAAACCCGAAACGTTGACTTTCCTGCTTCTCTGACACTGCCTGACCTGCTGCGTTCCTCCAGCTCCACACTGTATTGACTCTGACTCCAGCATGTGCAGTTCTTGCTATCTCCCAGCAACACACACAGGCAGACACAGGCAGAGAGACAGACAGAAACACACACACACAGACTGATACAGACAGATATACTGATAAAAACATACATACAGACTGATACAGACTGACAGACACTGAAACATACACATAGTCATACAGTCATAGAGGTTTACAGCTTAGGAACAGACTCTTCGGCCCAACTCGTCCATGCTGCCCAGTTTTCACAATTAAACTAGTCCCATTTGCCTGTGTTTGGTCCATATCCCTCCATAACTATCCCATTCACGTACCTGTCTAAATGTTTCTTAAATGATGAAATAGTACTTGCTTCCACCACTACCTCTGGCAGCCCATTCCAGACCCTCACCACCCTCTGTGTGAAAAAAAACTGTCCCTCTGAACCCTTTTGTATCTCTCCCCTCTCACCTTAAGTCTATGCCCTACAGTTTTAGACTCCCCTACCAATAGGAAAAGCTGTTGGCTATCCACCTTATCTATGCATCTCATGATTTTATAGATCTCTATAAAAGGTTACCCTTCAGTCTCCTCTGCTCCAGGGAAAAAGTTCCAGCCTATCTAGCCTCTCCTTATAACTCAAACCTTCCAGACTAGGTAGCATTCTGATAAATCATTTCTGCACATTTTCTAGCTTAATATTATCCTTTCTGCTCTGACTGATGAAAGCTAGCACGCTGAAAGCCTTCTTCACCGCCCTGTCTACCTGCGAGTCCACTTTCAAAGAGCTATAAACCTGTATCCCCAGATCTCTTTGTTCTGGGACACTCCCCAGGGCTCAATCATTGACTGTGTAAGTCCTGCCCTGGTTTGACTCACCGAAATGCAACACTCACATTTATCTAAATTAAACTCCCACCTACCATTCCTCAGCCCACTGGCCTAGTTGATCAAGATCTTGCTGTATTCCTGGATAATCTTCTTCTCTGTCCATTATAGCACCAATTTTGGTGTCATCCACATACTTACTAACCATACCTTCTAAATTCTCATCCAAATCTTTTGTATAAATGACAAATAACAGTGGACCCAGCACTGATCACTGTGGCACACTGTTGGTCATAGGTCTCCAGTTTGATAAAACAACCCTCTACTACCACCCTTTGTCTTTCACCTTCAAGCTAATTTTGTATCCAATTGGCCAGCTCTCCCCGGATCCCGTGAGATTGAACTTTACTCAACAACCTACCCTGCGGCACAGATCTTGCTGAAGTCGGTGGAGACAATGTCTACCGCACTGCCCTCATCTACTTTCTTGGTCGCCTCTTCAAAAAACTCAATCAAATTTATGAGACACGATTTCCCATGCACAAAACCACACTGACTATCCCAAATGAGCCCTCGCTCTCCAAATGCCTGAAGATCCTATTTCTTAGAATCCCCTTTAACAACTTACCCACCACAGACATTCTGCTCATTGTTCTGTAGTTCCCAGGCATTTCCCTGCAGCCTTTCTTAAATAATGGCACAACATTAGCCACCCTCCAAAGTCCTGGGATACACTTCATCAGGTGCCAGGGATTTATCTATCTTAACGCATTTTAAGACTTCCAGCACGTTCTCTTCTGTAATGTGGACTCTCTTCCACATATATACTGATGCAGGCAGAGACACAGACAGGAACATACACACAGACTGATACAGACCAATACA
>NW_025965742.1:1027-2515 GCF_021869965.1 Rhincodon typus | reverse complement strand
CAGACAGGAACATACACACATAGACTGATACAGACCAATACAGAGAGGCACAGACAGGAACATACACACATAGACTGATACAGGCCAATACAGAGAGACACAGACAGGAACATACACACATAGAGTGATACAGGCAGACAGATACTCACAGACAGAGAGGGACAGACAAATTATGCAAATACAGTCATATACGGAAGCACACAGTTCCAGATAAATACACAGAGAAAAGTAGAGACATGCAGGATTATGATGGCACCGTGGTAACTTCACTGGGCTAGTAATTCAGAAGCCTCAGGCAATGGAACTGAGGTTCAAATCTCACAACAGCTGGTGGAATCTCAATGTAATCAATACAGATCCGGAATATAACCATTGCCATCAATTGTAAAAACCATTTCATTTACTAATGTCCTTTTGGGAGGGTAATCTGCTGTCCTTACCTGCTCTCTGGCAATATGGATGGCCTAGCCATCCTGTGAAGGGGTATAAAAAAGACATAGTGACACAGACCACACAATAACTGCAATATTTCTATACCAGGAGTAGGGCCTCCAGCTGATTCAAGTAGATTTCCTCACTTGCCAGGATCCCAGACAGTACAAAATTCCTCATCTCCAACCTCTTCTCTGGGTCCACCTCACTCTGTAAAACAGACCAGTTATACGTTAGCACCAACTAGAGGTTTGAAGAATTCCTAAAATCCCGGACTGCAAACTTTATGGAAAACGGCAGAGGGTAGGCAATGGAATTTATCCCAAGGCTGAGGGAGAGTTTTGGGAGATAACAGAGCCTTGGTTGCAGACAGCGAAGAGGAACGGAGACCACAGTTAGGTAGGAACTTACTAAATAGCAGAGCGGGCTCAAAGTGCCAAAAAGCCGACTTCTGCTCCAAAGTCCTACCATGTTACATTCCCACTGTCAAAGATATTGTGAATAGTTCCAACTCTCAAATACAACTTTTCACACGAGTCTGTCAACATGTTTCGCTTCGTTCCCTGAAGGTGATGATTCTCTAATCATTACCCCAATCCCAGAAAATCCCAACTAACCCTCCCTCTCAGAAAACTGCACTATAACCTGCCACCCTTCAATTGTGCTCCATGGCCTCTCTGTCCCTCACAAACCAAAAACAATGTCCTTCCTACCCAAACATAAACTGCACCAGACTCCCCACCTCCACAAACCCAATCCACCCCCACCAGACGCAATCCCGACCCCACCCCTCTCCCAAATCCAATTCACTCCACTCCCAAATGTAATCCACACGTCCCCCTTCCAAACCCAATCCACACCCATGTACCCCACTCCCAAACTCAATCCACACCCACGTTCCCTCCCCACCAAACCCAATCCATACCCTCGTCCCCCACTCCCAAACCCAATCCACGCCCTCGTCCCCCCGCCACTAAACCCAAACCACGCCCCCGTCCCCCCCCCACCACCCCCGTGTCGGGACCCAGTCCCCCTCTCGGTGGGCGCCGTATCACA
>NW_025965742.1:835-927 GCF_021869965.1 Rhincodon typus | reverse complement strand
CCCCCCCCCCACCAAACCCAATCCACACCCACGTCCCCCCTCTCCCAAACCCAATCCACACCCATGTACCCCACTCCCAAACCCAATCCACA
>NW_025965742.1:618-825 GCF_021869965.1 Rhincodon typus | reverse complement strand
TCCCAAACCCAATCCACACCCACGTTCCCTCCCCACCAAACCCAATCCACACCCGCATCCCCCTCTCCCAAACCCAATTCACACCCACGTCCCCCTCTCCCAAACCTAATCCATACCCACGTCCCCCACTCCCAAACCCAATCCACACCCACATCCCCCACTCCCAAACCCAATCCACACCCACGTCCCCCTCTCCCAAACCCAATC
>NW_025965742.1:0-608 GCF_021869965.1 Rhincodon typus | reverse complement strand
ACACCCACGTCCCCCTCTCCCAAACCCAATCCACACCCACGTCCCCCGCTCCCAAACCCAATCCACACCCACATCCCCCTCTCCCAAACCTAATGCACACCCACAACCAATCCCAAACCCAATGCCCCCCCCCCTCCCAAACCCAATCCACACCCACGCCCCCCATCCCAAACCCAACCCTGGTCCTGTCCACAATCACACAGCTGCCTCACCTTTACTAACTCGGGATTGGAGGGCCCAGCCTCTGGAATCTTTGCTCCATCCCATTCAAGCTCATTCAGGGACAAGGCGTCTGCATCCAGAAGCACTTTATCCAGGAAGCCAATAACTTCCTCTGCATCTTCCATCATCATGTGGAGTGCCCAACAGCAGTGATGCCAGTCCCAGTGGAAATTTCTCAGTGTCAGCACCAGGCAGACACTACCAGGCTGGGGGGCAACAGTCCATTTTGCCCCAGATCAGATAGACACAGCATTTCACAATGTTTTCCCCAGCCCCAGAGACCTCCCACCCTAAATACTGGTTGACTGCATGCAGTTATCAGTAACAGCAAGGTGAAGCTATCACAGCCTATGGCACTCCCCTGCTGCACACTTTATCTCTCTAAC
>NW_025965741.1:131131-133000 GCF_021869965.1 Rhincodon typus | reverse complement strand
GAATACTCGCCACTTGCCTGGATGGGTGCAGCACCAACAATACTCAAGAACCTTGATACCACCCAGGACAAAGCAGCCCATTTGATTGGCACTATATCCACAAGTATTCACTCTGTCCATCACCAACGCTCAGTAGCAGCAGTGTGTACTATCTACAAGATGCACTGCAGAAATTCACCAAAGATCCTCAGACAGCACCTTCCAAACCCACAACCACTTCCATTTAGAAGGACAAGGGCAGCAGATACATGGGAATATCATCACTGCAAGTTCCCCTCTGAATCACTCACCACCCTGACCTGGAAATATACAAACATTCCTTCACTGTCACTGGGTCAAAATCCTGGAATTCCCTCCCTAATGGCATTGTGAGTCAAACCGCAGTAGGTGGATTGCAGCCGTTTAAGGGAGCTCACCACCACCTTCTCTAGGGCAATTAGGGATGGGTAATAAGTACAGGCCCAGCTAGCAACACACACAATTCCAATAAAATAAACTTGTTCATAAATTGCAAAATAAATTTTTTGTTTCATATTTTAGACTAAAAATGAGTGGATGCTATGCTTTGCTTCTTTTGAAGAGGACATTGTGATCTGTTGGAGACGGAAAAATAAACAGTTAAAAATTAACAAGAGTTAGATCCTGCAGATGCTAGAAGTCTGCATTAAAAACAGAAAGAACTGGAAATACACTGCAAGTAGGTCAAGCAGCTTTTGTGGAGAAACATAGAAACATTGAAGATAGGAGCAGGAGGAGGCCATTTGGCCCTTCAAACCTGCTCCGCCATTCTTCACGATCATGGCTGATCATCCAACTCAATAGCCTAATCCTGCTTTCTCCCCATAACCTTTGATCCCATTCTCCCTCAAGTACTACATCTCGTCACCTTTCGAATACACTTAATGTTTTAGCATCAACTACTTCCTGTGGTAATGAATTCCACAGGCTCACCACTCTTTGGGTGAAGAAATGTCTCCTCATCTCCATCTTAATTGGTCTACCCAGAATCCTCACACTGTGACTCCTGGTTCTGGACGCACCCATCATTGGGGAACATCCTCCCTGCATCTACCCTGTCCAGTCCTGTTAGAATTTTATAAGTCTCTATGAAATCCCCCCTCATTCGTCTGAACTCCAACAAAAACAATCCAAACTGATTTGCTTCCAAACTGAATAACCTCACATTTATCCAAATTATACTGCATCTACCATTGATTTGCCTACTCACCCAACCTGTCCAGATCATGCTGAAGGATCTCTGCATCCTCATCACAGCTCACCCTCCCACTCAAATTGGTGTCATCTGCAAACTTGGAGATGTCACAATTTCTTCCCTCATCCAAATCATGAATATATATTGTGAATAGCTGGGGTCCCAGCACCGATCCCCGTGGCACCCAACTAGTTACTGCCTGCCAATTTGAAAAGGACATATTAATTCCTACGAGACAACAAGGTGCAAGGCTGGATGAACACAGCAGGCCAAGCAGCATCATAGGAGCAGAGAGGCTGACGTTTCGGGCCTAGACCCTTCATCAGAAAAGGGGGAGGGGAAGGGGGTTTTGAAATAAATAGGGAGAGAGTGGGAGGCGGATAGAAGAGGGATGGAGGAGAGGATAGGTGGAGAAGAAACAAACAGGTCGAAGAGGTGGGGATGGGGCCAGGAAAGGTGAGTGTAGGTAGGGAGTTAGGAAGGGGATAGGTCAGTCCAGGGAGGACGGACAGGTCAAGGGGACGGGATGAGGTTGGTCGGTAGGAGATGGAGGTGCGGCTTGAGGTGGGAGGAGGGGATAGGTGGGAGGAAGAACAGGTTAGGGAGGCAGGGACGAGCTGGACTGGTTTTGGGATGCGGTAGGGGGAGGGGAGATT
>NW_025965741.1:20311-31131 GCF_021869965.1 Rhincodon typus | reverse complement strand
ACCTTTGTTATCTCTATGCTTAATAAACCCATTGCTGTAAATGATCACTCTATCCACCACCAACACATTGGTTCAAGTTGCCATAATCCCAGCAGACCATAGGGCTGATCTCTCATTAAACAGATGACTGATGGTTTAATCTGACGGTCGCCATGCCTCTGGCAAGGTTGAGAGGCTGAATCCTTCTTGATGACCTTAGCTGGTGTGAGAATTGAACCCACACTGTTGGCGTCACTGCATCACAAAAGCCAACTGTCCAACAAACTATCTTCCGAACCATATACACTGCAGCAACTCGCCAAGGCTCCTCTGACAGCATTTCCAAACCTGTGAGCTGTGCCACCTAGAAGGACCAGGGCAGCAGGTGAATGGGCTCTGGGTTTCACTGCCTGCTGAAGTGGGTGCCACCTCCACCTCGTTTGCTTTTCACCTGACAGAGTTCTGTCACCTCTCAATTTCAAACCTAAGAATCCAATGATGATCGCTACTTTTTGGTTGGCCACAATAAGTCTTTTTTGTTTAACTTAGTTGTCAGAGTAAAAATCCAGGTTCAATTGTGTAAGTAGTTGCTGTTTGAGTACTACTAACTGACTGACCTATAGCTGGGGAAAAATGTATGCACAAATGTGACCACATCAAAGCAGGAGAAATGGGTGGTTATTTTTGACAGATTTGTGACATACCAGCACATACTAGTGTCTATCAGATTTGTGCTAATAGGGATATGGTGGATAACAACAAAAGATGTGCTTGGAACATTTTTATGTTGGCTACTCTTCCCTTTGGCATTAGCTAAGCCATTGCCTTCAACACAAAGGCCTTTTTTTTTTGTGCTGATATACGGTTCTTTTGATATCAACGGTCATGTGCCTTTACCCTTGCGACTCAACATTTTAATTTCCAAATCTAGGCAGCAAATGTCAAGCTATAGGGGGTGTTGGCAGCTCCGCAGATGTTCAGTGGGAGCTTTCTGATCTCTCTCAAGCTTAACTTTACACTGCACAGTTCATTTACCATTGAGTAATCACTAGCTTTGTGTTTTATCACTTGAATTCAAAATACCTCTTTCTTTTATACCAAACTGTCCAACATTCTGTTCGATATGGCCAGCTTTCACTTTGAAATGTGAGCAGTCATGTTTCTTGCATTTTTAAAAGTATTCTGGAATGTGTACATACCACCTCCATTGTTTGTCTTTGGGAGTTTGGGTATAAAATATTTGACGCTAATTCACATCCTTTTTGTGTGTCAGCCCAGCCTCTGCATTAGATGTGATTCCACAGTTGATATCTGTTGACCTTGGGATACTGCTGTTCCCAGCTGTAATACAGGCTTGTTTTTACAAACAATAGCATTTCCATCCCTGAAGGCAGTTTAAACCTACTAGAATACTGCCTGCAAAAAAAAAACTCATTGAGTGAGGTTCCATTTTCTAGTATGTTGCTTGTGAAGGTCTTCACCACCCCGAGCAAGCATTCGAAAACAGTCAGTAATAGTACCTCACAGCACCGGGGGCCCAGGTTTGATTGCAGCTTTAGGTGACAGTCTGTATGGGTTTCTTCCCATGGTCCAAAGATATGTAGGTTAGGTAGATTATCAAATGTTAAATTAACCATAGTGTCCAGGGATGTGCAGGCTAGGAGGGGTCAGTGTGGACTTGATGGGGCAAATGGCCCACATTGAATGGATGCTATGTTTGACTATGATTCTAAGGCCCTTATTGTATTAACCTTTCTTAAACATTGCTGTTAATTCGCATGTTTCTAATTCTCCATACTTGACTAATTTTTGTTTTAAAAACATGGAAAGTTGTACTGTTATTCTTTCCAGTACTTGAAGGGAAATCTTGGTTGTTTTTAGTTTTATTCAAGTTGTCCTGAGTTAAACTTTTGATTTATGCTAAGCTTTAAGATCCGGATGACCTCCAGTGAGACTTCTGACGTGATGACATTTTCTGATTGTCTGCTCAAAATTATTATTATTTTTTTTTTTTTTTGTCCTAAAATGTAGACTAGCGAACAGATACTTTTAAGTCATGGTGCTTATGATGACCCTTGTGTTCCCACCCCAAAAGGTATGCTTTTGCATATACCTCGTGTACAGATTGACACACAAGGGCATGCGCTGCTCTCTCTCTCAATTGTTCACTGTGGATCAATGTTTTATTTGGTACTTTTGCTTATAACTAGGCACAAAGTATGTTTTAAAATTGTGGACGACAATATTGTGCCAGTGGCTTACTCTTTTTAATGCTATGTCTGAATCCATCCTTTAACTTAATATTTTGATGCTTCAGATGTTGGCTTGCTCTTCCTAATAGTGGTGAATGTACCTGCTGCAGATGCACACCAGCAGTTCTACATGGTCACCACCTTCTAAATACCAATTAAGGATGGGCACTAAACATGCCCATTAAAAGACAAAACATTGTGAAGACTACCTTAAACCTAAGCACAACCATGATTTATTACTGCAATCCAATCCCATTTGAAGGCAGTGCTTTGACATGTTGAGCTAGTTCAGTCTGACTGTCCTGCAGAAACATCAACAGAATGGATATAGAGGGAGTTTTGAAGCTTTTGACAGATACCGAACACTGAATCCCCAACATCCTGGGGGCTACCATTGATCAGAAGCTAAACAGGCTAGCTACAATTTTGAAGTGAGAAACACTTCTGACTCCTCAAAACCTCCATCATTGCAGCACTACCTGGTGCAATGTTCTGATGTTAAGACATAATCAACTATAATATTAAATTCAAATTTATTTGAGAGCTATTTTTGCCATGCTCTTTGAAAATTTTGAATGTTAAGGCTTGAAAGCATTTATGAATGTAGAAAAATAATTACAGCAATACTGAAAAGATTGAACATTATTTATTTCTGTATATGAAATGAAGCTAAGATTTTGGATTAAATGCTGTCCCAGTAGGTTCTGTATTTGTAGAGCTGGGTATATGGGATATTTGTATTTGTACTTGTACTTCAGTTTCATATTGAATTCCACCTGGACAATTTTGGTTAGGCATACCTGTTTTACACCAAAATATAGCAAATCTTATTTTAAATTGAATAGATACGGTTTTACTTTCTATCTCATTTGAAGAATTGTCTCTGAATTCTCCTTTTTTTTTAATTTTAGTTTACTCCTAAATAGTTTAGGTATAGGTCAATTAATCATCTACAGGAGTGGTAGAGTGGTCTTTTTGCCAATTTCCTGTCTTACTGGTGGGCGCTTTAAATTTCACGGCTCTGTTATCAGAAAATCCTTTTCTCTTTATTTGGGGTTGCATTGAGGGGAGCTTGATCCAACTGTCTTATGCATAATGTTCCGCCTATTTCAATGGAGCTTGGGTGACTTGCTGAAGTGACAGCTGAAAGAGTCTAAATTTCTTTCAAACAGGTCACCTGTTTGAGGCATTTTGGAGATGGACATTAAATGATGGCCTTGCCGTTGATTGTTTGCGTTGCATAACTAAATTTTAAAACAAGATGACGTTAAGGGGAAAAGGACTATACAATGTTAATATGATATGGAATGCAGTGTCTGAAAAGAATGATGGAAATTTGGGTAATAACTTTCAAGAGGAAGTTGGATAAATACTTAAAGGGAAAACATGTTGCAGGGCAGTGGGGCTAACTGGATAGCTCTTTCAACTAGCAATATATGGCAAATGGAACGGCACAGCAAAAGAGGCTATGATGTCACAAAAACTAGTCGTCATATTGCCATGTTTCTTAAATCACATGACACCACATTATAGTCTAACAGGTTTATTTGAAATCGCAAGCTTTTGAAGCACTGCCCTTTCTTCGCTTTACCTGATGAAAGGCGTACAAGCACAGAATTTGTGGGCAGTGGTCAAGAGTTCATACAAATGATGAGTTCAGTGTGATAGGTTGAATAATAAGTTTCTGCAGGTGATCAAAAGTGTCACCAGCTGAATAGTATTGAAAGGGATGATCTATAATCCAATTAATTGAGGTGGAGAGATATTTACAAAAATTAAAAATAAGGTGGTGCTGGAGACATTCCAAACAGCTGGAATAACATGAAAGGTATGAGTCGTATGCTGGGGGCCTAGCCAAAATAATAACTAAAACTGTACAAACTAAGCTTGAGAGATCACACCAGGTTATCAAAACGATAGCATTAAAACAATACAGTAAGGAAGATTTTTTACACATATAGAGCAGTGTGGTGGGGTCACATGTAGCACGACATGAGCCCAAAATCGTGATTGAGGCCATCTTCTTGGGTACAGATCTTGGATATCAGTCAATTCTGGGCTGTTGTCTCAAAGGCTGCCTTGGAGGATGCTCACCCAAAGATAGGCTGATTGTCCTTGCCCACTGAAATATTCCCTGACTGGGAGGGAACATTCCTGACTGGCAATTGTTGCATGGTGTTCGTTCATCTGTTGCTGTAGCATCTGCATGGCCTTGCCAATATACAGTGCCTCAGGGCATCCTTGCCTGCAGCGTATGAGACAGGCAACATTAGCCAAGTCACATGAGTATCTGCTATGTACATGGTGGGTAGTGTTCCCACATGTGATGGTAGTGCCCATGTCAATGACCTGACATGTCTTAGAGGTTGCCATGACAGGTTTGTGTGTTGTGGTAGATGTTGTCCTGAAGGCTGGGTAGTTTGCTGTGAACGATGGTCTCAGGTTTAGCAGTAGTTTGAAAGTGAGAAGTGCAGGTGTAGGGACAGTGTTGGTGAGATGCTGCTCATCATCAATGACCTGTCGAAGGCTGCAAAGAAAATGGCATAGTTTCTCCACTCCGGGAAAGCACTGGATGATGCAGAGTACACTCGGTCATGTCCTGTGTCTGTCTTCACTTCACCTGATGAAAGGGCAGCGCTCTGCTGGTGAGTTCAGATAAACCTGTTGGACTATAACCTGGTGTTGTGTGACTTCTGACCTTGTCCACCTCAGTCCAACACCGGCACCTCCAGGTTTGTTTTTTAAATACCATGGGAATGCGGACCTTGAGTAAGCAGATCATTTTTGTCTTAGAAGTTCCAGCATGTCTTTAAATTGTGTAGTGAGCAACTAACATTGCCTGTTTAAATCATGGTAATTATTCAGTTGACGCCTGACTTTTGTTAGTTGGATGCCAGGTAAACTCAATATTGTAAATTGTGGATTTAGCCTCTGATCTGTGAAGTTGGCAATGATGCAGTTCTCATCAAGGTAGCTTTTTATTCTTAAAAACAAAAATTAGTATTCTGGCTGTCTGATTCATCTATTGTGGGCCTTGGTTGTGAGTAAGCTAACTGCTGTTTCCCTTCCTAGGGCATTGCACATTAACCTCATTTATAGGTGGAGTGCCTTTGAAAAGCTTTGACAGGTGTGATGTGACTTTTTGTATAAAAGCAGCTTTCATGCACATGACACTTGGGCTGTTTATGTAGAATTTGGTGAGTCGATGGTTTCTCATTTAGTAATGATATATAGGAAACAGCATGTAATTCTGGAAACATTGCAGTTCCTTTCTGTGGATTTCCTTTTTTTTCCCCTTCCACTGGAAGTGTGCTTCTGTTTTGCTCCAGAAGTGGCTCATTCAGTATCAAGACAGTAATTTTTAGTGTTTTATATTCCGCTTGTGTTTGTAATCCAGGTGGACTGCAGTGGTTGAAGAAGGCAGCTCACCACCACCTTCTCAAGGGTAACTGGGTATGGGCAATAAATGCTGACCTGGTTAGTGACTCCTACGCCGCATATTTGAATTTAAAAAAAAACCTCATTCTTGAAACTGCATACAAGTTTTAAGTGTGCTTTCTTTGTAGAAATGTAATTATTGGTGACTGTAAATACTTTGTGCTATAATATCATAAAAAATAGTGATTATTCCTACACAGATGCCTCTTTGCAAATTTACTGCACTGGCTTAATTTTGTTTGGGTATAGCATTTAAAAAGCTAGAAACAAAAGTTGACCCATTAGGTTTGCATCAGGGCACCCAAGTTCTTTTGCAGGTCTGCACTGTACTGAAGCTGTGTCTTGAGAATCACCATAGTATGGCATCATGAGTTTCTGGTGCCCCCTAGCCTGAGGACAATACTTCAGTTGCTGCCAGATGACAAGAATTCAATACTGATTATTGTGGGGTATACAACCTGCACTAGGAAGCTAGGTGAAGATGGGGAGGGATAGCACTGTAAATCACTGACAGCATTTGCACAATAGTTTAGAGATGCCGTTGGTTCATGAGATCCGGAAACTGGATATAAACTAGAAAAATCAATTAGCAGTCATGTCCTAGGTGACAATAGAATATTCTTGAGTTTCTTGGAGCAGCGTGTTCTGGAATTGATGGTAGCACAGATTTATGTAAAACTTTGGTTTGATTTTGTTTAATGTGACACAATTAATGAATGACCTCCAGAGTTAAGGCATCCCTAAATATGATTTTAAATTTAATGTTGTTTGAAAAGGTGGCAATTTTGGATCAGAGGATTAGCCTTTTCAATCTAAATGGCAAACATGTCATGCTCGCTGAAGTAACATACTAGGCTAAGAGATAGCTGCCACTTAGCTCAAGAGACAGACAATTTTAAGAAGCATTTAGGAATACTCCTGTGCACCACCACTAGAAATTCTGAAGGAAGGGCCCCCTATCTAACTAACATTCTGCTCACTAATCAGGAGAAAGACATTCGATTTGAGAGGAGGCTAGCTAGGAATGTAAACATGGATAGCAAGGTATTTTAGAAATGAAGAATAAAGTGAATATTGGTCCTCTAGAAAGTGTGAATAGGGAGTTTATAGTAAATAAGGAAATGGCAATAGTTTGTCTTCACTGTAAAGGATATATTTAAAAGAAATTCCAGTAATGTGTGTAAATCAGGAGGTGAAAGTGAGGGAGGGCACTTGGCAAAATTTACCTTCCTGAGGGAAATGGTGCTAAGCAAAATAGTCATGGGCTGACAAATCTTGGGGTCCAAACTACTTTCATCTTAAGGTCTCGAGAGGTTGGTTTTAAATGAGGTAGTTGATGTGTTGCTAGGTACAGGAATATTCCATTGGACTGGAAGGTAGCAAATGATGTTATTGTAGAATATGATCTAGTTTTCTTTTATTCACTCCTGAGCACATTTTTTTGGTTTCTTAAGGGACTTGACAGGGTAAATACTGAGATGATGTTTTCCCTCATGGGAGAGTCTAGAACCAGAGGCCTAGCCTCGGATGAAAAAGGCACCGATTTATGATCAAGAGGAGGAGGAATTTCTTCTGAGGGTTGAGTGTTTTTGGAAGTCCTTGCCCCACATAACTGTGGGGGTAGGGCCCTTTGTATATTTTAAGGCTGATAGATCCCTGCTAGTAGGGGAATCAAGGATTACAAGGAAAGGGTAGGAAAGTGAAAGTGAGGAATGTCAGATTTGGTCATGAACCTAATGAATGGTATAGCAGGCCAAAGGGGCCAAATGGTGTACCCCTGTTCCTATTTCTTCTGCTCATGTGGGTAATAAATTAGCATAAATGGAAGATTTTTGTTTTCTACCAGCCACAGTATAAATGGCTTTGGCAAGATGTGAGTGGAGGTCTCTGCTGGGAACATCAACATTTTTACAACTTGCGTCCATTACTTGGATTGGGGGAGTTAAGTCATGGTAGCTAAATTGATTCCTCCTGACTTGCCTTACCTTGGTGTTTATGTTGTGAAGAAGGCATAAGGAGGATGCAGACAGTTATAAATAGGTCGAGTTTGTAGGCAAAAATCTAGCAGATGGATTATAATGTGGGGAAAATGGGTTCTTCACTTTGGCATGAAGAATAAGAATACTACTTAGACACAACTGAGCAGACTCTGGGTGCAGAGGGATTTTGATAGTCTGTATCAATCTCAAAGTTTGTTTGCAATTACAAAACTAAATCAAGAAGGTTAATTGGATGCTAACCTTTTACAAGGAATTGAAAGGAATGAAGGTTTTTCTGGATTTTGAAGCATTGGTTAGACCATGTGTCAAATACTGTGTGTGTTTTGGCCTCTTCAGAGGAGGTTTACGTGATGGATACCTGGAATGAGCAAGTTGCCTTATGAGGAAAAGTTGGACAAGTAGGATTGTATCTGGAGCTCTCGAGTAGGTGGCAACTTGACTTGAAATTGGTAAAATTATTGAAGGGCCTTGAAAAGATGACTGTGGATCGGATGTTCCTCATTATGGGGAAACTCCAGAACTCAAGGTTGCTGCTCCTCTTCTGTTTAAAAAAAACTGTCCATTTAGCACAGGGAGCAAATTCTTTTTGAAGGTCTTCTTGAGTTTTGGAACATCAGGGCACTTGGATATTTTTAAGGCAGACGGCAACAGATTTGTGAAAGGTCACCACCAGGAATAGGTAAAGAAGCTGAATGGCATGCACCCCGTCCTCTTGGTCTGTTTGCCCTTTTTTGACCTCCTCCCCTCCATGTTGTCCAAGCCCACAAATACAACTTCTAGATGATGCAGTGATTTTACCATGTAAGTCTTTGCAGCACAGAAAGAGAAATTCAGTCAACTGTATTCATGCTGGTCAACAAAGACCTGACTGCACTAATCTCTACTTTAGCTAGTGCAATACAAGTGAATATTTTTAAAATACCACTTAAATGTTAGTGTTTCTGACTTGATCACCCTTTCAGGCAAGTTCCAGACCACCCCCCCCCCCCCCCCCCACCCTTCCTTGCTGAATGAAAACGTTTTACCTCTGCTTTCTTTTAACCTTCTACCACTACCTTGCATCGAGACCCCTTGGTATTGACCCCCTTCCACGGTTGGATGAAACAAGTGCCTCTCTATCCACCCTATCTATGTTCCTTATCTCATACATCTTTCATCAGGTGCCCTCTCCACCTTCACTCAGCCTGTCCAGTCTTTGTTGCTAGCTCAGCCCCTCCAGCCCAGGCAGTGTCCTGGTAAATCCCCTCCTTCTCTGCTGTGCAATCACATCCTATAATGTGACTCAAGCTGCAGGCAGCGCTCTAGTTGTGGCCTAACCAGGGTTTTACACAGTCCTAGCATAACTTCCATGCTGTCGTATTCTGTGCCTCAGCTAACAAAGGCACCTGTCCCATATGCTGCCTCAACTGCCTGTCTACCTGTTCTGTTACTTCCAGGGATCTATGGATATACACACAAGGTCCCTCTGTTCTTTTAGAACTTCCTCTTATTTTTTATTTCTGATCTCCAGTGAGCATTCACAGTACTTTCCTTTTTTAAATTTGTGCATTTATTGACTGTCTGACAAGATGCTAATGAATATTTCACCAGAGGAGTTTAGAATGGAGAGAAAACACTTTCTCAGTAATTCGCTTACTTTTACTCTGCTTTGTACCTGTTTTAGCCTCCTGTACCACAGTCAGGCACCTTTTGGCCATTTAAGGAATTGAGATAATGTGAGTGGCTGCTGAAGCTCTTTCCTTTCCATATAACATGTATGTCATGCCACTTTTCAAAAGTTATTAGGGACCGGCAGTAGGCGCTCACAAGCCAGTGATCCCATAAATGAATTTAGCCCCACTGTTTCCCAATTTTGCATCATCATATGGAGGTGCCAGTGCTAGACTGGGGTGGACAGTCAGAAGTCACATGACATCAGATCCAACAAGTTTATCTGAAATCTCAAGCCTTTGGAGCGCTGCTCCTTCCTCAGGACTTCACCTGACATAGGAGCAGTGCTCTGAAAGCTTGTGATTTCAAATAATCCTGTTATAATATAACCTGATGTCATGTGATTTCTGACTTGACCTTAGACAGGAAGTCTCTTTCTGTTGTACTAACTCCACCTAGTTGGATACTTCTGCAGGGTTAAAAGTAGGAAAGTGGAATTGAAGATTATCAGATCAGCCATGATCTCATTGAACTTTGGAACAGACTCAATGGGCTGACTGGCCTACGTCTGTTCCTAAGGTCTTATGGTAAATTATCACTCAGACTTTACATACTTGGACATGTAAAGATTTTTATTTGTCTCCTTGAATGTGGTCCAAATACACCAATGCCTAAAAATACATTTTGATTTTTATACTATCACCTTCATGTGAAACAGAGTTATTTAGCATTGAAAATATTTGCTACAAACTCTAATCTTTTGGTAAGGAATGGCCCATTTACGTCTGCTCGAGAATTGGTGCACCCAGATCACTGTCAGTCTTATCTCCGAGATTAACAAATTTCAGTCACTTTATATTTTTTTTTTGTAGATCATGTGTAGAGGTGCATGATACTAATGTGAGCATTTGGCTACTGTCCTTCAGTTATTACCAGCCAATGAGCTTGTTTCCACGGGTAAACTAACTGCTGCTTTTTCTGCAAAGTAAGTAACAAAATTGGCTTAAGTTATTCTGACATTTTTCTGAAGTGATCAGGCATTGTTCAGATGGAAATTTGAAATACTAAGTGGTTTTCTCAGTGATGGCACTCCTGCCTCTGAGTGGTAAGGCTGTGAGTTCAAGCCTCTGATATAGGCCGATACTTTGGTATACTACCAACAGACTGCTTCACTGGAAATGCCACCTCTAATATTAAACCAAGTCCTCCACCCTCTCCTCTGGGCTGAACAAGGAAGACTGTATTGCACTGAGATTAGCAGCAAAACCCTATTTGTCTCTTGGCTTCCATTTTATTCCCCCCATCAATTTTAAAATTGATCTAGTGCTTATTGTTGTGTGAAACTTTACTGTCGCTTTTCCTGACACTTCTGTAGTGTCTTCGCTACGCTTTTGAGCTTATTTTACCTGTGAGGCACTCTTAAACATCCTGAGCTCAAAGTAGGCTCTCTAAGCTCATATGTATGAGTTAGGAGCCCCTCAAGCCACCTCTGCCTTTCCAT
>NW_025965741.1:0-19911 GCF_021869965.1 Rhincodon typus | reverse complement strand
GTCAGCCTTTCTGCTCCTATGATGCTGCTTGGCCTGCTGTGTTCATCCAGCCCTGCACCTTGTTGTCTCTGTTTTTAATTTCATTATTTCTGGTTACCCTTGACCTTTTTAGGAAAGGTATCAACAACCTCATGTTATAGTCAATGACTCTGCCTCCATGACTTTTTATGCAGAGTTCCTAAGTTGCACAACTTCTTGAAAATTTCCTCTTATCTGTGTCCTAAGTGGGTGAGCACTGACTTTTAAAGGCTGTCTCCGGATACCCCTGAAGAGTTCACACTGGTACATGTGGAAAGTTCTGTGCATGCGCGCTTCATGAAAGTCTCTGCCAGATTTTTTTTTTTAAAGAAAGGCAGGTGTCAAGAACAGTAAATGAGTGAACAGATGGAATGACTTTGGCAGGGGGTACTTTGCATGTGCACTTTTCATTGAAGATGTTTTGGGGGTGTCAAACATTCTTAATTCAGAAACCCTACAGTCTAGTTCTAGGCTTGCTCACAAGAGGAAATGTCCTTTTCACATCTCCCTTGCAAAGACTGTTCAAGATCATGCTCCAATCAAGTTGTGCCTTGCTCTTCTAAACTTTTCAGTGGAAACAATAATTGTTTCTGTTCTCCATGGGTAGCGTCAGGGCAGTGTAGAATGCAACTTTAATTGTGGATACTGCAACAGCACTCTATGTAATGCCCTATCTGGTCAAAATCCTACTGCAGGGATCAGTAAGCACACCTTTGTGATACAGGATAAAAGTGAGCCGTAGATGACTTAATCCTGTAAGAAATACTTCAGTCAACAAAGGTTGTCTTTTAAGTGCAGAGTCTTGTCTGCATTGTGTATTGCACATACAACATATGCATGTGGTGAAAATGCTTGTTCTTAAAATTTTCAGAAACCTATTGTGATTTGACAGCCTTCTTCAATCCAACAGAATGATAGTGAGGCTTAGTGTTCAATTATGATGATAGTGTGTAAACACTTCTATCATTCTTATGACTAGAAATCAATCCTAAATAAGTGGGAAAGCACAATCTCAAATATGCAGCTATTTAGAAATAAAATCTGGAAGTAACTGTCTTCCAAATTTTGGGTAAAGCTGGAAGCTATTTCCCTAAGGAGATGTAGTTGCTGAATCAACTGAAATATTCAAACCAACATGAATGGATTTCTAACATAATAGAGGTTGGTAATTGATCAGTAACTCCAGTCCAAATCAGATCAAATTGAATGGCAGAACAAGTGTGAGGAGCCAAATGGCTTAACTCTTGTGTAACTTTCTGCCAAGATCTATCCCCTGATTTCCTAGTTTGCAATTGACCTATTTAGCTAACATTTACGTAATTTTACATCGATCAAATGATCAGCACCTTGGACAAGTGCTTTCTTTTAGCTGTTCTGAACATGTAGTAAAGTAAGAGAGCTGGTACAAGTTTATCAAATAAAATGATGTTTGACAAACTTGGAGCTCTGATTTTGAAGATATTACTTGTAGCTTTGATTTTAAAGCTGAAACAGTGGATGTGGTGTAGTTGGATTTTAAAAGGCTGTTTTTGATTTTTCACACAGGAGGTTAATAAATACCCCACCCCCCCACCAACCCAGTATCATATACACGTAAATCATGGATTGTGACTTGGTTAACAGAAAGTGAGATTAGGAATAAACAGGTTATTCCCAGGAATGGCAGGCTATTACTTATGGGTACTGCAAAAGTCATTGTTAACAGCCATGCAGATAGCAATCCATGTAAATGATTGTGTTGTGGGGATCAATTATTGCGTTGAGGTTAGGTATTATATGCGCTGTATTCCTTTCCAACTGTATAGGATGAAATATGTATGTTCTTGTAAAACTTTTTTCCTACTGTAGTCCACCTAGCAACTTTGCCTGTTAAGATTGGGCCTGTGTTTATTTGGTCTAGTGGTGAACTGCGTGGATTCGTTTTACCTGGCTACTTTTACAGACAGCAGATGATATCCTTTTATTTTATATACTTAAAAGTTGGATTTAAATGCAGAGGTGAAGATTTTAAAGGTGAAATGTCATTGTTCCTTTCTCACTATTTCTTGTATAGTTCAAATGTTTTTATTATTTGATCAAATTTAGTCTTCCAGATCCCCATTGATCTTCCCAGGTTTTGTTTTTTTGCCAAAAGTAACATTTTCAAGCACTAACCTCTGCAATTGTGACAAGGTAGCCATTAGTACATTTCCTTTTTAAAAGAAACTGTCCTCTCCATTTTGAAATGAAATGGATTTATTTTGCTGTTTCTTTCATTACGTTCAGACTTAAGACCCTAAGACAAACTTAATTGTTTCCTAGTCCTCAATCTGTCATTCTTCATACAATTTGTTTTTGAACTATTAAAACCCAAGCTTCTCCAGAAACTGTCAATACTTTGTGCCTTTGTGTCTCCCTGTGATTCCAGTAAAATGTTTTTCAACCTTGGCTGTGTCCTACATCAATATATATGCTATTTTTAGTCTATTAAAGTTTGCAAAATACTTTTGCCTTTCGAGTCTTTGAATAAATGCATTTAAAATGAGCGGTACATCAGTCCTTTTTAATCTAATAAAATTACATTTTTGGTACTTTAAGTAAAACTGATACAATAACCTTTGCAACTTGTCAAGATGGTGAATGCTATTGGCAATGAGTACTGAAGTTAATTCTTCCACCACTCTTGCATCACGTTACTTTCAGCAAGGAACATGGTGACTTTCTCCCTTAACAAACAGTACATTGGAACAGGCCTTTGAGGCCATCATGTCAGTGCAAACTGCTATTCCAAGCTAATCCCACCTGTCTGTGTGTGATCCATATCCTTCTACTCCCTGCCTGATCATGTATAAAATGCCTCTTAGACTTTGCTATCATATCTGCTTCTACCACCTCCAGACACCTATTAATGTATGTTAAAACAAAATGCATGCCTCTTCCATCTCCTTTTAAACTCTGCACACATGCATGTCATCTAGTATTTGACATTTCCACCCTGGGAAAAAGGCTCCGCCTATCCATGCCCCTCATAATTTTATATACTTCATCGGGTCATCCCCTCGGTCTGCGACATTCTAGCAAAAACAATCCAAGTTTGTCCAACCTCATTATAGCTAATACACTCCAATCCAGGCAACATCCTGGTAAATCTCTTCTGCACCCTTTCCAAAGCTTCCACACCTTTCTTATATTATGGCAACCAGAACCGCATACAATACTCCAAGTGTGGCCTGACTAAAAGTTGCAGCTGCATGAAACATGAATTGCTAATTTTTTTTTTACTCTATGCCCTGACCAATGAAGTCAAACATACCTTATGCCCTCTTTACCACCTTTACCCACTTGTGTTTCCACTTTTAGGGAGCTATGGACTTGTATCCCAAGGTCCCTCTGTACATCACTGCTCCTAAGGGTTTGGCCATTTACAGTATACTTTCATGTTGTGTTTGGCATCCCATCACTTGTCTGGATTAAACTCAGTCTGATTTTTTTTTTTTTTTTTTCTTTTCCCCCCTGCCCAACTTTCCAGCTGATCTATGTCTTAATGTATCTTTTTGGCAACCTTCCTCACTATCCACTACTCCAATTTTCATGTTGTCTGCAAACTTTACAAATCACATCATTTACATTCACACCTATGATCCTTGCAGAACACCACTAGTCACAAACCTCCAAACAGAAAAACGCCCTTCCACAACTACCTTCTGTCTTCTATGACTTAGCCAATTTTGATCCAATCTAACAACTCACTATGGATTCCATGTGATTTGATCTCTTGGAGCATCTACCATGAGGGACCCTGTCTACATGGGCTTCACTAAAGCATTTGACGATATCCACAACCCTGCCCTCAATCACCTGTGACCCCCTCAAAAAAAAACCTCAATCAAATTTGAGACTCAAGGCACAAAGCTATGCTGACCATCCCTAATATGTCCATTCTTTTCCAAATGCAAGTCAATCCTATCTCTAAGAATTTTCTCCAATAATTTCCCTATCACTGATGTAAAGATCACAGGCCTATAGTTTCCTCGAATATTCCTGTTGCCTTTCTTGAACAAAGGAACAATATTGGTTATCTCCGGTTCGCTGGGACCTCATATGATTAAAGACGATGCAAAGATCCCTGTCAAGGCCCCAGTAATCTTCTCCCCATGTCTCCTGGGATAGATCCCATCGGGCCCTTTCTGTCTTTAATACCAAGACAAATTGTAGTTTTCCCATTGCTTTATTGTTTCAGACTAGAAAGCACACCTGTAACTGATAGACCAACCTTTTAGCTGGTTGGTAGCTTTCTTCCCTAGGTTAAAAGCTTAAATCTACAGTCTGTGATCTGAGATGTGATGACTTGGTGCAATGCTTTTGTACAGACTTCTTGAGTGTAATTCTGCTGACTGATCTGGTGATTTGATGTCCAAACAACACCTGACCCTGAAACGAAGTAGGAGACTGACTAGGATGCCATGTCCAATCAACTTCTGTCGATCAGCAGCAGAAACTAGCTGCCTATATGTGGTATTACTGAAATGTAGAATGGCTGCTACTGTTCTCTTTAATAACTCAAAACAGTTGATTCTATGTAGGAAATTGTTGGAAATTATGGTGACAAAGGAATAATAAAAGCAATATTAGTTTGTTCTCTCTAGTTACACAGCTGCTTAATTATCGCCACCTCCAATATTAGATTACTTTGTTAGCTGTTCGTGCTCAGTACTTGTCACCATAAATAGCCAGATGGGTATTTTGGTCTTGTTACCTGGAAATCCATATCCTGCTGGCTCCTGCTAATGTTGCAGCAATTCAAATTTCTGCAACACCTTTAAGTCCACAATCCGATGTGCAGTGGAAGGACTCTCGTGATTTCTGGAATTTCTTGTTTCTGATATTTGGGTGGGGGTGAAGGAGAGTATTGCATTCATGTGCTGAACACTGTATTGTCTGGTAATTTGCTGGTTTTAATATTAAGTTTTTTTTTTTTTAATATTGAAAATCAGATTCTTGGCACCTCTGAACAAAAAACTACTTTGCGTCAATGCTGGTAGATGGACAGTTGTTTTCCTGTCTCCACGTATCTCTGCCCCCGCCACTCCACATCCAGAATTGCATCTTTAATGCCTTTCTTTGCATGTAAAATGTACCTTTTTTTTTTAGTTGCTTAATGTCAAGAACAAAGCTTGCCTGCATGGTAATGCCTCATTTAGAATGTACAAATGGGCTTGTGTAGGAACATAAACCTGTGGTATAACAAAAAGAACAATATATGGCTTGATTTTAGTCTTCAGTGACACTTTATGCATTCTATTCCTGCTGCCCTGAGAAGAAAAAACATGACTGAATAATGTTTCACATCTGTGACGCTTCTGACAAGAAACTTGGGAACATCAAACCAGAGCAAGACTGCATTCTCATGCCTCATCTACCATGATTCATGGATAATCTGTCTTTAACCTCCACTCTTCAGTTCAGAAATCTGTCAGCCTCTGTGTTTTAAATATACATTTGACTCCACATTCACAGCTCTCTGGGGTAGAGACTCCAAACATGAATAACTTCCCAAGAAATTCTTCCTCGTCCCTATCCCTAAAAGGATGATACCACACTTATTCCAAAACTATCATTTTAGTTTGAGATTCCCTATTCAGACAAACTCGCAGTATCTAACCTGTTACATTCCTTTGGACTCTTTGCGCGTTTCAATGAGATCATGCTCTGATTCTAATCTGCTTAACCTTTCCTCGTATATGACAACCCATCCACCCTAGGAATTGAAACAAATTGCTGGAAAAGCTAGCAAGTCTGGCAGCATCTGTGAAGAAAAATCAGTTAATGGTTTGGGTCTGGTGACCATTCCTCTCAACTGCCCTGGTGAAACTTCTCTAAGGTTTCTGCAACAAGTATGTATTTCTGTAACTAAGGAGTCTCAGACTGCCTACAATTCTCATACTTGTGGCTTTGTCAATGTCTTGCACTGTATCTAGACTTTTTACTGCTCTATATGTCTTGCAAGAAAGGTGTATATTTCCCATTTTTTACTTATTGAGTCTGCTTAATGACTTTTTTTTTTCTTCTGATTCATGGAAAAAGTCCCCATATTCTTCAACACTTCTAGTATTCTTGGTCTCAATCCATTTAATCTTGCTTTTGTATTCTTCCTACTGAAGTGGAAAACATCATCACATTTTCCCATATTAATGTCTCTGTCTCTGTCTCTGTCTCTGTCTCTGTCTCTGTCTCTGTCTCTGTCTCTGTCTCTGTCTCTGTCTCTGTCTCTGTCTCTGTCTCTGTCTCTGTCTCTGTCTCTGTCCAAATACAAAATATTTGTTCAAAGCTTGCCATTTGCTTTGTTTTCCATTTATTAATTCCCTAGTCTCATCCTTGGAATAAACTTTTGTAGCTGCTCTAATCACTTTATCTTTGTTTCAATTGCGATGACTGCATTCTACCCCCTTCCACTCTACATTCTTTATCGAGTGCTCTGCACATGTCATTAAACCCACCTATTTTGGTACACTACAGATTTTTGGGCTTTGTTCTCTGCAGCTAAAAGCAAATGTTAATCCCTCTCTCCTGTAGCTGTTAGCTATTTCTTTTTAGTTCCAATTTCTCCCTTTTTTTTTTGTCACTCATTTGGTTTCTAAAATGTTCCCACTGTCTGGTCTAATGCTAATCTGTTGTAACATTGTGTATTTTTTTTATTTGATACCATTCTTAATTTTTTTTTAAGCTGCACAGGATTCATTCTTTCACAGTGGAAGATGTATTTTGAGAATTACCAAATGGCATTCAAGACGAAACAGATTTTCCCCAGTTTGGTTTGCCCAATCTACATAAACACTAATGTCAGCCATAGTTATTGCTCTACCTTGTTTTAAGTCTCCACATTTGTTTAATATTTGACCTTCTTTCCCAACTACAGCATTCCTTTTCTACTCCTAATTTTGAGTAGCCTCCTATTCAGCTATGCTGTAGTGACTGCCTGTACTCTCAGGCTGAATTTAATGTATACCTTGCATCGTGAGCAAATGTTCCTTCAGTGCTTCTAGACACTGGGTATTGCTCTGGGTGCCTATATGGCCTTGCCTTCCTTTCCCCAAGGGTCAGTGGTTAGCACTGCTGCCTCACAGCCCCAGGGACCTGGGTTCGATTCCAACCTTGGGCGACTGTCTGTGTGGAGTTTGCACGTTCTCCGTGTCTGTGTGGGTTTCCGCCGGGTGCTCAGGTTTCCTCCCACAGTCCAAAGGCTAGGTGGATTGGCCAATTTAGTATGGCCATAGTGTTCACGGTGGTGAAGATTAAATGGGTTATGGGGGATGAGTCTGGGTGGGATGCTCTGAGGGTCAGTGTGGACTTGTTGGGCTGAAGGGCCTGTTTCCACAATGTAGGGATTGTATGAAATCTGAAGCGTTTAACCTAAAGTGGTGTAGCTGCCACCTGGAGTGAAGTGTCTAGTTGACTTTTTTGTTTACTCCTCATGCATCACATTGTCCCGAGGTTAGACTTCAATTGAAGTAAGTTTGAAGAACTCACTGTAGTTTGGATCAGTGAGTTCTTTTTGCAAGCTATAGCTGCAACACATTGCCTGCCATATCATCTGATGTTTTTTAACTAGGTTGTCAAGTTTTGAAATGCCATGCTATTTTCTATTTATGGCTTTAAATCTGTAATGACTCAATTTAATGATGTACAGTACATAAATTTCTATTTTGGGCCTTTGCTGTAACCTAACCCTCCATCCTAATTTAATCCAGTTCCATTTGATTTTGAGGGTGGTTCATCAGCTCTTCACATCCTGCCCTTGATGCACTCTGGTCCTGCGCTTCCTAGTCACATTCCTGAAATATGATCCTCACTTCCAACCTAAGGAGTGTTTCCAATGTTTTCTGTTCTCTTTATAGAGAGCTCCATCCAAATATAATGGAGGTCAGAATAGTTGTCTGAAAAGTGGACAAAATATGATTAAAAAATTACATGCCATCTCTGAACCTTGAACATGCAGAATTTACAAATGTATCCAATGATGCATGTGATCCCATTAATTGTTTGTTTTTGAGATGAATGATGACATTATCTTCTTACATCCAAAGCTGTGATTTTTCATGTTCAATGAACTATCATTCTGCATGCATATGCTCCATCCAGTCTCTTCTCCAAAAAAAAGTCCTGAATTGTGGAAAAATTTTTTTTTAGCAATTATTTAGCCAAGAATATAGAATTTTTCTCAGACTTTTGGCGCACTTGTCTTTTATTGGTCAGTGCATTGAGTATATGAGTTGAGAGGTCATGTTGCAGCCATACAGGATGTTAGTTGGGCTACTTTTGGAATACTGTGCTCAATTCCAAATCTCACTGCTTTAGGAAGGATGCTGTTAAACTTGAGGGGGTTCAAAAATATTTACAAGGATGTTGCTGGGGTTGGATAGTTTGAGCTGTAGGGAGAAGCTGAATAGACTGGGGCTGTTTTCCCTGGAGCATTGGAGGCTGAGGAGTGATCTTAAAGGCTTTTAAAATCACTAAAGGGCATGATAGGGTGAATAGTCAAGGCCTTTTCCCTGGGGTAGGGGAGTTTAAAACAAGAGGACATAGGTTTAAGGTGAGAGGAGAAAGATTTAAAAGGGACCTAAGGGGCAACTTTTTCACACAGAGGGTGGTGTGTGTGTGGAATGAGGTGCCAGAGGAAGTGGTAGAGGCTGGTACAATTAAAAGGCATCTGGATGGGTACGTGAATAGGAAGGGTTTAGAGGGATGTGGGCCAAATGCTGGAAAATGGGACTAGATCAGCTTAGGATAACTGGTCAACTCTGACAAGATGGAGAAAGCTTGTAATTTCAAATAAACCTGTTGGACGCTCACCTGGTGTTGTGTGACATCTGACTGGCTACCATTCATACATCATAATTCACTTCTAAACTTTTTGCAAAATAATGTTGAGCGATGTTATGATGCACTGCATTTTTTTTGACAAGCAGAAGTTAAAAGCATTTAAAAAATATTGTGTGCAATTTTTGGTCTCATTTTCTGAGAAAGGATGCTCTTGCTCTCGAGGGAGTGCAACGAAGGTTTATCAGGCTGATTCTGGGGATGGTGGGACTGATGTATGAGGAGAGATTGACTAGGTTGGGATTGTTTTTGCTAGAGTTCAGGCAAATGAGGGGGAGATCTTAGACTTATAAAATTCTAACAGGATTGAACAGGGTTGATGCAGGAAGGATGTTCCCGATTGGGTCTGTCCAGAACTAGGATCACAGTCTGAGGATTAGGGGTAGATGAGGAGACAAATCTTCACCCAGAGAGTGGTGAGCCTGTGGAATTAATTACCACAGGGAGGAGTTGATGCCAAAACGTTGAATGTATTCAAGAGGCGGCTAGATATAGCACTTGGGGTGAATGAGGTCAAAGGTTATGAGGAGAAAGCAGGATTATGCTATTGAGTCGGACAATCAGCCATGATGGAGAAGTATGGCAGAGCAGGCTCGAAGGGCTGAATGGCCGCCTCCTGCGCCTATCTTGTATTTCAGAAGTTCGATTTTTGTTTCGCTTTTGTTCTTATTGTCCACATGTAGGGAGTGGGCATCACTGGCTGGACCGGCACTTACAGCCTCCCTCGTTAAGAATTAATGTGGGTCTGGAGTCACATGTAGGCCTACCTGATGAGGTGGCAGTTTCCTTCCTGAAAGGACATGAATTTTTTCAACAATTGTCGGTTTTGTCATTGTCAGTAGACTCTCTTAATTACAGGTATTGTATTGAATTTCAACCTGGGTCCCCAGAATGTTACCTGGGTCCCTGGATTAATAATCAGTGATAATACCATAGAGTCACCCCCTGTCTTGATGGATTGTGTTTAGAGCACTGATTTAGATCTTAACTGGGGATCTGTTAATGTGAAAGTTTTAATTATCCAGATTTAAAAGATCAAGAATAGGACGTAGAAAGGAACTGGCAAGTAGTTGGCAAAGAGGAATGAGTCAAGTTTCTGAAACAACAATGAGTAGGATATATATGGGATATGTGGGCAGTATGGTGGCTGTGGTTAGCACTGCTGCCTCACAGCACCAGGGACTCTGGTTCGATTCCACCATGTGGTCACTGTGTGGAGTTTGCACACACTCCCAATGTCTGCATAGGTTTCCTCCAGGTACTCTGGTTTCCTCCCACAGACCAAAGATGGATAGGCTAAGTGGATTGGCCATGTTAAATTGTCCATAGTGTCCTGGGATGTGCAGGCAAGATGGATTGACCATGGGAAATGCAGGGTTATAGGAGATAGGGGCGTGGGACTGGGTGGGATGCTCTTCAGAGGATCCGCATAGAACTTGATGGGCTGAAAGACCTCTTTCTGGACTGTAGGGATTCTGATTTTAACTATTTTGGAGCTGTAGGGATTCTCCCTGTTTCAGGTCCTGATTGATCTGGAATGCAGTCTCATTACAAGAACACTGTTCACCCCTGATCCTAATGATAGTGGACTAGAAGCTTTAGGTAGGTTAACTGCCAGATTACTCAGCATGACAAATAAAATTCAAACTTGCAATTTGCCTGTGCAGTTTTACTCACTGGAAGTTTTTTAAAAATGAACATTTATAGTTTGTGGTTAGGGAGTTCAAAGAAACCTGCTTGACATGCTAAACAAAATGGGCTATCTATAAAGAGAGTGAAGTGGCTACTAAAACTTCTGACCTGAATAGACAGACAGTGTTCTGACTGAGATTAGTACAGTCCAAGCCTCAATACTGAGGCACCCTGGTTTTGAAAAATCAACTAAACATTGCCTCTGTTTTATATGCTGTCTTCACTTAATCAAGTAGCCTGTTTAGAACTTGCCCAGGCTCCTAATTCATCCATCAACTTGGTCTACTGTATCCAGTGCTCCCAATGTGGCCTCCTCTACATCAGCGAGACCAAGCGTAGAGTCAGATCATTTTGTAGAGCACCTGCGCTCTACGCGACAAACAACAACACCTTTCAGTTGCCAACCATTTTAACTCCCCCTCCCACCCCCTGGGTGACATGTCCATCCTGGGCCGCCTCCAGTGTCACAATGACGCCACCCGCAAACTGGAGGTGCAGCACCTCATATTCCGTCTCGGGAGCCTACAGCCCAATGGCCTAAACATGGAATTCACCAGTTTTAAAATCTCCCCACCCCGGCCTCATCCCATGTCCGACCCTCCCTCTCATCCCCTCCTTGACCTGACACAACCTGTCCATCTTCTCTCCCAAACATCCCACTGACTAATCCCCACCACTGCCTACCTGCACTCACCTATCACCATCCCACCTACCTTCCCCAGCCTCACACCACCTCTTCTCTGTATTTATTTCCCAGCTCCCTTCTCCATCCCCCATTTCTGAAGAAGGGTCCCAACCCGAAACGTCAACTTTCCTGCTCCTCTGCTGCCTGGCCTGTTGTGTTCCTCCAGCTCCATACTGTTGCCTCCTAATTCATGAAACATCTTTAACATTTAGATCTCCACTAACAAATAGATGAGATCTAGCTTTTTGGATTGGGGATGCAAGTCAGCAGATATGGAATGTGATGTCGTGTGCATCTTAAAATATAGCCATTAGATTCACAACAAGTAATGAATGCATTGCATCTGCTCAAACAGCAGGAGCAAAGCTTGTGTTCTCTTCTTGATTCTTAAAATTCATCCTAAATCTGTATCTTGCCAGCAGGCAATAATATGTAGGTTCATTTGCATGTGTTTCTTGTTGGTAGGTGTTCCATTATCAACCTGTGTCCTCCCTCCCAGTCATCTGTTCTGTGTATGATTGTGATTTCTTCAATATTTGTACAGAGTATATTTTCTTTAGTTTTGAAAGGGATAGCATTGTGTTGTGACCATCTGCATAATTAAGCAGATTAAATACAAATATGCAGAATTTTTTTGGCAGACTGCAGTGAAATATTGATGGAAATATAATTATGCCCAATAAATTGCTGGGAAGCTGGAGCAGTGCTTTCCAAAGCCCTTTTTTCCCTCCCCCATGCAAACTCATTTCGAAGCTTGAAAATAACATTCAACTAATAATTGAATATTAAATTAACACAAAAAACACACTGAAGGTAAAGGATGGCTAGTAGATAAAGATCAAGAACAGGTAGTTCAAAATGTTCTTAGTCCTTTTTTAGAGTTAACTAATAACCATGGTTTCAGATTCATGTCCATCTTTAGTACCAAAACTAGCAGGCTCCTTGCTGCGTTGGTGAATGGATGTTTCTTCAGTTTATCTTGGCTCTCATCATTATTGAGGTGGGAATTGGGAGAGAATGTCTTCCAGTCCTCATTATCAGCCCATTTTCTTTCTTTGCTGTTCTGCAAGGCAGCTGCTGAAGTATGGTTCAACCATGGAAACACTAGTCTAGCTTCATTGTCTGTCTGTCTTTGCAAGATGGCTAATTGCAAGCAATCCTTCCATGCCCAATATGTGCAACTTCTCATACAATTTTAAATTTAAACAGGAAATGGGAGTTTCTCGGTTTGCTAGCTTATTTGCAGTGTTTGTTCCTTTTTTTTTAAAAAAGATATCATAGCTTTAGTTCAGATTTCTTTTTTTCTTTTTCCATGTTGACTTCCTGAACTTGTCTTAATTTGTGGTGAGGTGGTCATCTTTAGGTCTATGCTGTTTGTGTTAAAGCTGCGTTGAATCGATGGCGGTCTCTGGTGTTCAAATCGGATGCTGGAAGCTGTGACACACTTTCTTTCTCTGAGACCAGGTTTCTCCCTCAATGTCAGCAAAATGAAGAAGCTGGTCATTGACTTAAGTGGAGTGAAGGATACGCCTCTGTATCATTGCCAAAGTGGGGGTGGTCAAGAGCTTCAAGTTCTTTTGGAGTAAATATCACCAACAATCTCTCCTGATCCATCCATGTCAGGAAAGCACACCAACACCTCTACTTCCTCAGGAGGCGAAGGAAATTTTGGCATGTCCACAATGGCTCTTACCAATTTTTATAGATGCACCATAGAAAGCATCTTATCTGGATGCATCACAGCTTAGTATGGCAACTGCTCTGCCCAAAACAACAAGAAACTAATTGTGAACACAGCCCAGTCTGTTACAAAAACCAGCCTTCCTTCCGTTGACTCCCATCTATACTTCCTGCTGCCTTGAAAGTAACCAGTGTAGGCTGACTGCTCCTATCCTGGTTGCGTTCTCTTCCACCCTCTTCTGTTGGGCGGAATATGGAAAAGTTTGAAAACCACGTACCAACAGATTAAAGAACAGCTTCTTCCCTGCGTTATCAGACTTATGAACAGCCCTCTCATTGCAGTTAATCTCACTCTCTCTGCAACTTCTCTCTCTGTAGCTGTAACACTATTCTACATTCTGTTCTAGTACCCTGATGTACTTGTGTAAGGTATTATTTGTTTTGTTAGCGCACAAAGCAATACTTTTCACTGTATCTTGGTATGTGTGATAACGGATCCAATTGGGTGGAGATATGTGGATGTGTGAAAGGGGGATAAGCAGCAGAACTGTAAGGTCAGTAGGGAGGCAGAGTTGAATCTTCAGGATGTTTCATGACCCACTGATCCCTGTGTGTTGTTTATTTATTTTTTTGGAGCATGACTCGGGCTTAGCATATTTTGGTCTGAGGTTCCACCCACCATTTTTTTTACAAAAAAAACTCTATTTTAACGGAGTCTTGTAGCTGTTAACGCTTTTTTCGTCAAATTATCACACCAGCCGTTATTGCCTTAGTTTAAAACCAGCTACCTGGACAATCCCTCCCTTGGGTTATATTTAAATAAATAAAACTTGCTGTATCTCTTTTTCTGAAATATCAATGAAAGTTTAACTTGTATTGATATTTCTGAAAAATAGATACAGCAAGTTTTCTCTCTGTCTGATGCATTGCAGTAAACTGATTTGCGTTTTGATCTCCATTATGACTTTTTCATTGTTTCAAAGAAAATATAATGTTTACGGATTTTCAGATTGTAAAATCTTCAGAACATATGGGGTGTTGAGAGTTTTTTCTTTGCAAGTTTATTGCTGAATTGAACATTCTAATCCAGATACAAATGGCAGGTTTGAGACTGTTGCTGTTCCCACTTCATGATGTTAGGACACCTTGCTTCTGGAGCTTGCAAATTGCTGTGTAGTACTGAACTACAAAGTCTACATGTACCTACTGTCTTTTCAATGTTTTACATTCACTGCAGGAAGCTATTAATAGAACATTGCTCAAAGAGCTGCAGTATGTTTAGCATATGCAAGTAGATAGCATTCTTTAAAGTAAAAGATAATAGATATGTAATAGATTATAATCCTAAACCCTAACAACAATTGGCCCTTTCATCCTCCACTTTTTTTGTCACCTGCATGTTTTTATTTTGTTGTGCTTAAAGTTATTACCATTTATGATTCACTAATACTCAATTTGTTTTATCGTGTATTGTTTGGATGCAAAAGAGCACTCTACATATAGACATTTAAGTGACTAGTTTTTGAAGTTTGATTTTCAAAATTTAAGAATCATTTTCTCTTGCACCACCTCAAAGTTCAGATTTGTTTGTTTGTGCTATCAATGTGTTAGAATTTAAGATGGTCAAAGAGTAGAGCTGAGTAGATTAAAATGGGAAATTGAGAAAAAATAATTGCTGGGAGCACCAACCGAAGTAATGATTTGAGTCTCAAATACATGAAATATATTTTAAAAATGATCACTGTCAGGAGAACTGCTAGGAAGTCAGCAGCTTGGAACTTTAGTTGAGCTCTAGTATTCAGATGCCATAATATAGGCTAGTTTACAGATTATTTTAATAAAGGCTATTGAATTTTGTCTTTTATTTTGAGAGTGGGTAGAAATGGTGAAGAAGGGCATTAATGCTGGTTACTTAACTTACATCTTGGGGCTCCTGGAACTCCTACACACAGTTGTTATTGCAAGACTAGATTGTGTTGTAACTTAGGTTCAGCCAGCATACACTAGTTGTAGAAATGTACTATATATGATTTTATTACCTGACATCCTCAAAGAGGGATTTGTTAATTGGTGGCATTGCTTCAATGGCAAATGGAGGCCAGTGAATAGTTCAACTTAAAACAAAATCAGATTATAATTTTGTGGCATTCTTGGTGTTCTGGCCGACATGTCTCGTCTCATCCTCCAACCGCCAGGATCCTATTGCATGTGTAAGTTAGCTGCCACATATTCATTCTGTGATGGTAGTAATATTGGTGTGAAAGTGTTTTGAGCTGCAAGTTGTTATCTTGCATTGTTACTACCTTCCAACTGGGATGAATCTATTTTAAAGTTGCCACATTTATTTGACTATGATGGAATCTCATCTTGTTGCAGCCTCCTCCATTGATTCCTTTTCTGAAAGGTGTGATGTGGAGATGCCAGTCCAGTGTTGGACTGGGGTGGACAAACTCTGAAGTCACATGATACCAGTTTATAGTCCAACAGGTTTATTTAGAATCGCACCAAGCTTTTGGAGCGCAGCCCATCTGTCAGGTCTAGAGAGAGCAGGGCACACAAACGAGTTTATAGGCAAAGAGATCAAAAGATCATAAAACTAGTGTGAGTAAAAGTTGAATAACCAGTGAAGGGATGCCTATAACCTGATTAATTAAGGCAGAGAGATAATTACAAAAAAATTAAAAATAATGTGGTACTGGAGACAAACCAAATGACTGGAATAACATGGTAGGTATAAGAGTCACATGTTGAGGGTCTAACCAAAGTAATAAATAATTCAAAACCATACAAACCAATTACAGTGGGGATGTCATAACAATTTATCAAGGTGATGGTGCCAAAACAGGACAGTAAGGAAGGTTTTGCAGATACAGAACAGTGTGGTGGGGTCACATGTAGTGCGACACGAACCCAAGACAACTTGGGGTCTGCACAGGACCTCCAACCAACGCTATACACCAGGTAAATTTAAAAAAAAAAAAAACTGCAAGAACTGTTGCTGCTGTAAATCAGGAACAAAAACAAAGTTGCTGGAAAAGCTGAGCAGATCTGGCAGCATCTGTGAAGGAAAAACAGAGTTAACGTTTCGGGCCTGGTAACCCTTCCTCAGAACGGGCAGGAATGTTCCCTTTCAGTTGTGACTAAAGTGCCAAAAGTTGAATAACTGAAATGTTAACTCTGTTTTTTCCTTCACAGATGCTGCCAGATCTGCTGGGCTTTTCCAGCAACTTTGTTTTTGTTTTTTTGTTTTTTTTTTTGTTTTTGTTCCTATACACCAGGTACATTGATGACATTTTCTTCTTTTGCGACTCATGATGAGGAATCACCGAAATAACCACATAACGATATCAACAAGTTTCATCCACCATCGGATTTATCATGGACTATTCTTTATAATCAGTCTCATTCTTGGACACCCATTCCCATCAGGGATGGACACCTCAGTACCTCACTTTACTGCAAGCCCAAGGATAACCCATGATGCTGCACTTTTTCTCAAACTTCTGCCCTAAACATATTAAAGAAGCCATCCTGTACAGATAAGTGCTGCGCATACACCGGATCTGCTCTGATGAGGAACGTGACGGACACCTGTAGGTTTTGAAGGACGCCCTCATAAGAACACGATACGATGCTGAACTCACCAATTGCCAGTTCTATAGTGCCGTGGCAAAAACCATAACGACTTCAGCAGACAGACACTGGATAAGGCCAATAGAGTACACTTCGTCCTCCAATACTTCTCTGGAGCAGAGAAGCTACACCAGGTTCTTTGCAGTCTTCAACGTGTCAATGACAATGAGCATCTTGTCAAGATCTTCTCTTCACTTCCACTACTTGTCTTCAAACCACCACCAAACCTTTTAAACAGACCACCATTCACAGCAAACTACCCAGCCTCCAGGACAACATCAACCACAACACCACACAACCCTGTCATGGCAACCTCTGCAAGACATGTCAGGTCATCAGCTTGGACACTACCATCACATGTGGGAACACCACCCACACGTGTACAGCAGATACACATGTGACATGGCCAATGTTGTCTATCTGATGTGCTCCAGGCAAGGATAAATTAGCGAGACCATGCAGATACTATGGCAACAGGTGAATGGAAATGGCACAACAATAGCCAGGTAGGAATGTTCCCTTTCAGTTGGGGAACACTTCAGCGGTTAAGGGCATTCAGCCTTCGATCTTTGGGTACGTGTCTTCCAAGGCAGACTTCAGGATACAAAACAACGCAGAATCACCGAGCAGAGGCTGATAGCCAAGTTCCGCACCCATGAAACTGCATCAACTGTGATCTTGGGTTTGTGTCGCACTACATGTGACCCCACCACACTATTCTGTATCTGTAAAACCTTTCTTACTGTCTTGTTTTGACACCATCCCCTTGATAAATTATGATCTCACTACCTTAATTAGTTTGTACAGTTTTGAATTATTTATTATTTTTGGCTAGACTTTCAGCATATGACTTATACTTGCCATGATATTTAATTTGTCTCCAGTACCACCTTTTCTTATTTTTAACTTTTTTTGTAATTTATCTCTCCCTCAATTAATCGGATTATAGGCATCCCTTCGCTGGTTATTCAACTTTTGGCACTTTACTCACACTGTCTAACACTCTTGGTCACCTGCAATGACTTACTATCTGACACGCCACTCACTAGTTTATGATCTTTTGATCTCTGTGTGCTCTCCTCTGTCACTGCACCTGATCAAGGGGCTGCGCTACAAAAGATTGAGAGATTCCAAATAAACCTGTTGGACTATAACCTGGTGTCGTGTGATTTCTGACTTTCTGAAAGGTGAATTTGCAATGGGAACCAGTTAATAATCCGATTTTCATCAAGGTTTAGTAAAGAACTGCCTACAGGACCCCACATTTCACCAATGATTTTTTTGTGAAGTGCAAACTTATTTAGAATTTTGATAGTGAGTTCATGATTGAATTGCACATCTTAATTTGGAGTATGCTTAGCTTGCAAGATTGGGGAAGAAATGCAATAAAATTGTTGTTTTGCCTGTGAATGCTATAATATTACAGGCAATGTAATTATTTGGGTAATCATTGAGATGGAGTCTGTTTTTTCAGTGGTTTTGCAGATTTTTTTTTTTTGTGACTATATTCTTAAAATCATGGACTTGCATGTGCTTTTAACTTGACTTGCTTGTATGGAGAATGTACAGTGAAGTTTAATTTTATTCAGATCATGTTACAGGATACACTTTCTGTAAATGGGTGAGGCTCTAAATGGTTTTTTACATATCCAACCATGTGGGAAAGCAGGTGACTTTCTCCTATGCTTCGATCAGTAACGTTATGTGACTGGACCTTTTTTTTTAAAGTTACTTGCTATGTGAAAACAACTAGTCTGACCCACCTGATGGTCATTAATTGAACCATATTAACAATAGAAGGTGCAAACACTGTACTGAATTTATTCCGAGTTGAAATATAACTACTTTTTAAAAATTTCAATGTTTGCAGTTGGAAACTTCTATATCAACCTTCCTACGTGAAACAAAAACAAATTGCTGGAAAATCTCAGCTGGTCTGGCAGTATCTGTGAAGAAAAATCAGTTAATGTTTTCGGCCCGGTGACTTTGCCTCAGAGCACAGAACTAAGTTGCTGAGATTTTCCAGCAATTTGAATTGCAGCATCTGAAGTTCCTTTGGTTTCCTGCTTCAAATATCTGATTTTAGTGCTTGCTGTAATAACAATGCTTACAGAAGAATTGATTTTTGACTGTGATTGCTTGTGTATGCGGAGTGACTAAGTTTGTTTTTGATCTATCTTTACTTTTGCCTTGTCCACTATACATTCAGGACAGTGGAAAATTTTAATATGCTTACAAAATCCCTGTTTATTCTCCTGCCAGTGTTTAACAATCCAAGTAATGTGCACCTTAAGACACTTCACGTTTTTTAATTTTGTTTTCCCCACCTCCCCCAAAAAAAAACCTCAACTTAACCTGGCACTGGTAAGAGCAGTTTGAATTGAGCATAGTTTTTATGAGCCAGTGGCTTAGTTTTATAGCCCTCTTCCCCTCTCAAATGTAATGACACGTTTTTTTTCCCCCCTCCCTAAAACCTCAACTTGTATGTTCTTGCTAGTGCCAGGTTTGAATTGACCATAGTTTTTCGTGAGCGGATAGTTCATTTTTAAAGTGAGTTCCTCTTGCCATCAGGCTGTTGCAGCAGAAACAGTGTAGCTGTTTTTCTGACTGTATGTACTTGCACAAGCAAACACTGATTTGTGGTGAAATGAGCCGAACTAATGTCTAAAATTGGGTTTCTTATGTTCATGAGAAATGTTCATTCTACTAATTGTACAATCTGCCTAAATTATTTTAAAGCTAGTTTAATGCTTTTATCTGTTTGGGAAATTTCTTGCTGCAGTTTGTCGGATGCACTTAGCTAATTGCTCATTAGTTGGTGGAAGTTAATGTTGTAGAATAATGGTCAACATAAAAGCTTTAGAGCTAACTCCTTACCTCCAGTTTACTTTCCACTCCATCTCTGCTGACCAGATGGTTATTTTGGCCAAAAACAAAAGCTGAATTTCCCACCTTCCATTTTAGTTGAGCTGCCACTGAGCCCCTGAGCCCCTGAAAAGCCCATAGCATAATCGCAATTCCGTAAATGGTTGGTCGGTAGGCCGTTTGTTTGTTTGTTACTTTCCCACAAACTGATTTCAGATGGCTTTGTGAAGGGATTCCACTGACTTCAATTCCCTTTTTGGATAGAATCTGAAATTTCCCTTTGAACGCTCTTGTGTATTGTTTTGAGTCTGACATACCCATCCAGAGTCATTGAGTCATAGTCATACAGCACGGAAACAGACCCTTTTGGTCCAATTGGTCCATGTCGAACATAACCTCAAACTAAACTAGTCACATCTGCCTGCTGCTGACTCATGACCCTCAACCTTTCCCATTCATGTACTTACCCAAATGGCTTTTAA
>NW_025965740.1:133321-133500 GCF_021869965.1 Rhincodon typus | reverse complement strand
TCCGGGGCCCCAGCCCGACACAATCCGGGTCCCCAGCCCAGATCATCACCGTAAACCTAGCCTTAGCCTCAGCCCTCCGACCCCGGCCCCAAACCGAGCCAAAACCTTCTCCCCAACCTGGACCTTGACTCGAAACCTGGCCCCAGACACCCAGCCCGGCCCGGACCAGCCTGACCCAA
>NW_025965740.1:132598-132821 GCF_021869965.1 Rhincodon typus | reverse complement strand
AAGCAGATAAGGGTGAGGAGGGAAAAATGTCTTCGGTGGTGGTGTCGGATTGCAGATGGCGGAAGTGTCGGAGGATGATACGTTGGATCAGGAGGTTGGTGGGCTGGTACGTGAGGACGAGGGGGATTCTGTTTTGGTTGTTATTGCGGGGAGGGGGTGTGAGGGATGAGTTGCGATAAATGCGGGAGACATGGTCGAGGTCGTTCTCGACTGCTGAGGGGGG
>NW_025965740.1:129991-132498 GCF_021869965.1 Rhincodon typus | reverse complement strand
GATATCAGTTTCTAGGTGGTTGCCAGAGAAGGAAACAGAGAGGTCCAGGAAGGAGAGAGAGGTATTAGAGATGGTCCAGGTGAACTTAAGGTTGGGGTGGAAGGTGTTGGTGAAGTGGATGAACTGTTCGACCTCCTCGTGGGAGCACGAGGCGGCGCAGATACAGTCATCAATGCAACGGAGGAAGAGGTGGGGTTTAGGGCCAATGTAGCTACGGAAGATGGATTGTTCCATATAACCTACAAAGAGGCAGGCATATCTTGGGCCCATGCGGGTACCCATGGCCACACCCTTTGTCTGTAGGAAGTAGGAGGAATTGAAAGAGAAGTTGTTGAGGGTGAGGACGAGTTCGGCTAAACGGATGAGGGTGTCAGTGGAGGGGGACTGGTCGGGTCTGCGGGACAGGTAGAAGCGGAGGGCCTTTAGGCCATCTGTATGGGGAATGCAACTGTATAGGGACTGGACGTCCATGGTAAAGATGAGGTGTTGGGGGCCGGGAAACTGGAAGTTCTGGAGGAGGTGGAGGGCGTGGGTAGTGTCACGGACGTAGGTAGGGAGTTGCTGGACTGAGGGATGAGAAAATGGAGTCGAGATAGCTGGAGATAAGTTCTGTGGGGCAGGTCGACCACGGCAGTCAAGTTTGATGGAAAAGCTCAGAAGGTCTGGCAACATCTGTGAAGGAGAAAACAGAGTAAACGTTTCAGCTCCGGGGACACTTCCTCAGAACTTCAGTACACTGCCGACACTGAGGTGCTATCTCACTCCAACCCTCTCAGTGCTGCAATAACCCAGATTTGATCCTCTATTCGCGTGGCACTCCCTCAGGACTGATCCTGTAATAGTATGTCGCTGCCTCAGTAATGACGGTTAGACAACACTGTGCTTCCGCATTACTGACTGTGTGACAAACAGGCACTGCCTCAGATCTGACTTGCTGACTGTGAGGTACTATCTGAATCTAACTATCTCGCAGTGCTTTACTGGGTGCTCTGTTATTTAGTGTTGATTTACAGTGGGCCTTGTGCTTTAGCTTTCATTAACTGGAAGCTCTGTGATTGGGATTTATTTTTGCAGTCGTCTGTTTGAGCGTTTAGTGGGATTTTAGCGATGATTTACAGGGTTTATTGACAGGGAGCTCTATACTTTACACTTTACTTACAGTGGGCTCTGACTTTTATGGTTTCTTTACTGGGGGTTGTCCCGGCCCAAGCCTCTGTCCCCAGCCTGTCCCAGCCCCATCCCCAGCCCGCAGAACTGACCCTAACCCCGGCCCGCAGCCTTTCCTATATCCCGGCACTAACCCCTGACTATTCCGGACCCGGCCGCAGCCCCCATCACCCGACACGAACCCCAGCCTGTCCTGGCCCGGAACACAAGCCCCGAACCCCCACCCCGACTCTAGCCTGACCCGGTCCAAAACCTAACCAAAAACTTAGCCCCAATCCTAACCCTAAACCTGGCCCCTGACCCCAGACCCGAACCTTCAGCCCCCAGCCGAATCCCGGCCGACAGCCTGTCGCAGCCCCGGCCCGGCCCGGACCAACACAATCCGGGGCCCCAGCCCGACACAATCCGGGGCCCCAGCCCAGATCATCACCGTAAACCTTGCCTTAGCCTCAGCCCTCCGACCCCGGCCCCAAACCGAGCCAAAACCTTCTCCCCAACCTGGACCTTGACTCGAAACCTGGCCCCAGACACCCAGCCCGGCCCGGACCAGCCTGACCCAATCCAGGGCCCCAGACCAAACCATCACCGTAAACCTAGCCTTAGCCTTGGCCATAAGCACCGGGCCCAGACCCCAGCCTTCAGCCCCTGGCACAGCCGTAACCCTAAACCCGGCCCCAGAACCCAGCCACCAGCCTGTTGCATCCCCAACCCTGCCGCAGCTTGTCCCCGACCCCAACCCTAACCCCAGACTGCCCCGGCCGCGGCCCCCAGTCCCCGACCCCAAAACTAACCCCAGACTGTCCCGGTTGCGGCCCCCAGTTCCCGACCCCAAACCTGACCCCAGACTGTCCCGGTTGCGTCCCCCAGTCCCCGACCACAACCCGATCCCCAAACTGTCCCGGCCGCGGCCATCGGACACCGACCCTAACCCCCAGCCCTCGGCCCGAAGTGTGTCGCGGCCCCGGACCCGGCACCCAGCCCCGACCCTACCCAACACTGGGATGCCAGCGACCTCGGCCCAGACCCAGACCCAGCCATCAGCGCCCCTCAGCCCTACACTCTCCTGCAGCCTGTCGCAGCCCTGACCCTGACCCTGAACCCAACCACGGCTCTGACCCTGACCCCGACCCCGAACCCGACCCCGACCCCGACGCGGTTAAGGTGCGAGCACCCAGCCCGCAGCCACGACCCTAACCCTACCTGTCCCAGATCAGAGCCCCTTACTAAATCGAACCCCAGCCCCAGCCTGATCCGGCCCCCATCGTTCGCCCTAATCCCAGTCTGTCCCTCTCCTGACCCCGACTCTCGTATGCCCCGGCCTCGGCCATCCCATCAGCCCC
>NW_025965740.1:127920-129491 GCF_021869965.1 Rhincodon typus | reverse complement strand
TTATAGAGTCATGGAGATGTACAACACAGAAACAGACACTTTTGCCCAACTCATCCATGCCAACCTGATACCCACATAAATCTAGTCTCATTTGCCATCATTTGGCCCATACCCCTCTAAACATTTTCTATTCGTATACCCATCCAGAAGACTTTTAAATGTTGTAATTGTACCAGCCTCCACCACTTCCTCTGGAAGTTCATTCCATACATGCACCACCCTCTGTGTAAACAAGTTGCCCCTCAGGTCCCTTTTAAATCTTTCCCCTCTCACCTTAAACCTATGCCCTTTAGTTTTGCACTCTCTTACCCTGCCTATTTACCCTATCCATGCTCCTCATGATTTTATAAGCCTCTATAAGGTCACCCCTCAGCCTCTGACGCTCCAGGGAAAATAACCTCAGCCTACTCAGCATCTCCCTATAGCTCAAAGCCCCCAACCCTGACAACATCCTTGTAAATCTTTTTTGAACCTTTGTGTAAACCTAGATTCACCATAGAGTCATAGAGATGTACAGCATGGAAACAGACTTTTTGGTCCAACTTGTTCATGCTGACTAGATATCCCGAATTAATCTAGTGCCATTTTCCATCATTTGGCCCCTATCCCTCTAAACCCTTCCTATTCATATACACATTCAGGTGCCTTTTAAATATTGTCATTGTACCAGCCTCTACTACTTCCTCTGGCAATTCATTCCATACACAGACACCTCCTTCTGCATGAAAATATTGCCCCTTAGGTCGCTTTTATATATTTCCGCTCTCATCTTAAACCTATGTCCTCTAATTTTGGACTCCTGTCCCCTGGGGAAGAGACTTTGGCTATTCACTGTAGCCATGTCCTTCATGGTTTTATGGATATCTATAAGGTCACCTCTCAGCCTCCGATACTCCAGGGAAAATAGTCCCAGCCTACTCAGCCTCTCCCTATAGCTCAAAGCCTCCAACCCTGACAACATCCTTGTAAATCAGTTCTGAACCCTTTCAAGTTTCACAGCCTGTTTGTATTCATTGGCGATTGGTCACTTAGAGAGTGTCAGATTTGGAGAAGTGCCAATAGAATTCACCCTGAGAAAGAAGGTAACACTTCAGGGGAATGGCTTAGAGCTAAGGGAAAAGATACACAATATCTGAAGTAGGCAGTCAGCTTCTGGGGAGGGTACAGTTTGAACTGATCCTGACTTAGGCTTATATTTCTTTCCTCTTACAACAAGCACTCAAATCCTTTGATTAAATGTGTGCATGTTCCTGACCTCAGATGAGAAGTGACGTGTTTAAAATACAAATAACAAGACTGAGGAGGTCAGGCAGAACCTATTAATAACAGGCACCATAAATGAAGGCTTCAGGCATTTCTCAGAGCAATTTAAACCTTGTCAACATAATCACAGCAATTTCTGCTGTCTGTTTATCGTCCGAGTTTATGTAATCATGTTAAAAGGCAACACTGGACAAACAGGCAGATCGCTCCGGGCTTTCCAGGTCGCCCCATGCCTCCGCCAGAGCTTCGCTCCGGGCTTTCCGGGTCTCCACATGCCTCCGCCAGAGCTTCGCTCCGGGCTTTCCGGG
>NW_025965740.1:127147-127910 GCF_021869965.1 Rhincodon typus | reverse complement strand
CGGGTCTCCACATGCCTCCGCCAGAGCTTCGCTCCGGGCTTTCCGGGGCTCCCCATGCCTCCGCCAGATTCCCACTCTGGGCTGCGCACTCTTGCTGCAGCTGCCTCGCTACATAACCTCACATTTCCCCGCACTATAACCCATCGGCCAAGTTTTTGCCACTCACTTAGCCCTCTCTAAATTCCTCTGCGAGTTCATGAGCTATGCTCACCACTTGCCTTTCATTTATTTTTTCATCTGCTAACTCGGTTATAGTAGATTCACTTTCCTCATCCAAGTATTTAATACATAATGGAAGTAGTTATGCTCCCAGCACTGACTCCTGTGGTACACCACTAGTTACACGTTACCCCCTTTTACACAACACTTTCAATTGTTTCTAGCTACACTTATATACTTTCTCCAACATCATTGACTGTCATCTTATTGGCAGTCTTATGGGCAGTGACTTATTAAATGCCTCCTGAAAATATAGACACCCAGCAATGGGTTCACACTGAGACAGAGAGAGACACAGGAATGGGGTCACATTGAGACAGAGAGAGACACAGCAATGGGTTCACACTGAGACAGAGAGAGACACAGCAATGGGGTCACATTGAGACAGAGACAGACACAGCAATGGGTTCACACTGAGACAGAGAGAGACACAGCAATGGGTTCACACTGAGACAGAGAAAGACACAACGATGGGTTCACATTGAGACAGAGAGAGACACAGCAATGGGTTCACACTGAGACAGAGACAGACACAGCAATGGGT
>NW_025965740.1:126811-127137 GCF_021869965.1 Rhincodon typus | reverse complement strand
CAATGGGTTCACACTGAGACAGAGACAGACACAGCAATGGGTTCACACCGAGACAGAGAGAGACACAGCAATGGGTTCACACTTAGACAGAGAGAGACACAGCAATGGGGTCACACTGAGACAGAGAGAGACACAGCAATGGGTTCACATTGAGACAGAGAGAGACACAGCAATGGGTTCCCACTGAGACAGAGACAGACACAGCAATGGGTTCACATTGAGACAGAGAGAGTCACAGCAATGGGTTCACACTGAGACAGAGACAGACACAGCAATGGGTTCACATTGAGACAGAGAGAGACACAGCAATGGGTTCCCACTGAGAC
>NW_025965740.1:120214-126311 GCF_021869965.1 Rhincodon typus | reverse complement strand
ATGGAGTCGAGATAGCTGGAGATAAGTTCTGTGGGGCAGGTCGACCAGGGCAGTCAAGTTTGATGGAAAAGCTCAGAAGGTCTGGCAACATCTGTGAAGGAGAAAACAGAGTAAATGTTTCGGGTCCGGGGACACTTCCTCAGAACTTCAGTACACTGCCGACACTGAGGTGCTATCTCACTCCAACTCTCTCAGTGCTGCAATAACCCAGATTTGATCCTCTATTCGCGTGGCACTCCCTCAGGACTGATCCTGTAATAGTATGTCGCTGCCTCAGTAATGACGGTTAGACAACACTGTGCTTCCGCATTACTGACTGTGTGACAAACAGGCACTGCCTCAGATCTGACTTGCTGACTGTGAGGTACTATCTGAATCTAACTATCTCGCAGTGCTTTACTGGGGGCTCTGTTATTTAGTGTTGATTTACAGTGGGCCTTGTGCTTTAGCTTTCATTAACTGGAAGCTCTGTGTTCAGGATTTTTTTTTTGCAGTCGTCTGTTTGAGGGTTTAGGGGGATTTTAGCGATGATTTACAGGGTTTATTGACAGGGAGATCTATACTTTACACTTTATTTACAGCGGGCTCTGACTTTTATGGTTTCTTTACTGGGGGTTGTCCCGGCCCAAGCCTCTGTACCCAGCCTGTCCCAGCCCCGCCCCCAGCCCGCAGAACTGACCCTAACGCCGGCCTGCAGCCTTTCCCGTGTCCCGGCACTAACCCCAGACTATTCCAGACCCGGCCGCAGACCCATCACCCGACACGAATCCCAGCCTGTCCTGGCCCGGAACACAAGCCCCGAACCCCCACCCCGACTCTAACCTGACCCGGTCCAAAACCTAACCAAAAACTTGGCCCCAATCCGAACCCTAAACCTGGCCCCTGACCCCAGACCCGAACCTTCAGCCCCCAGCCGAATCCCGGCCGACAGCCTGTCGCAGCCCCGGCCCGGCCCAGCCCGACACAACCCGGGGCCCCAGCCCAGATCATCACCGTAAACCTAGCCTTAGCCTCAGCCCTCCGACCCCGGCCCCAAACCTCACCAAAACCTTCGCCCCAACCTGGACCTTGACTCTAAACCTGGCCCCAGACACCCAGCCCGGCCCGGACCAGCCTGACCCAATTCAGGGCCCCAGACCAGACCATCACCGTAAACCTAGCCTTAGCCTCGGCCATAAGCACCGGCCCCAGACCTCTGCCTTCAGCCCCTGGCCCAGCCGTAACCCTAAACCCGGCCCCAGAACCCAGCCACCAGCCTGTTGCATCCCCAACCCTGCCGCAGCTTGTCCCCGACCCCAACCCTAACCCCAGACTGCCCCGGCCGCGGCCCCTAGTCCCCGACCCCAAAACTAACCCCAGACTGTCCCGGTTGTGGCCCCCAGTCCCCGACCCCAAACCTGACCCCAGACTGTCCCGGTTGCGTCCCCCAGTCCCCGACCACAACCCGATCCCCAAACTGTCCCGTCTGCGGCCATCGGATACCGACCCTAACCCCCAGCCCTCGGCCCGAAGTGTGTCGCGGCCCCGGCCCCGGCACCCAGCCCCGACCCTACCCAACATTGCCCTGATGCCAGCGACCTCGGCCCAGACCCAGACCCAGCCATCAGCGCCCCTCAGCCCTACACTCTCCTGCAGCCTGTCGCAGCCCTGACCCTGACCCTGACCCCAACCACGGCTCTGACCCTGACCCCGACCCCGAACCCGACCCCGACCCCGACGCGGTTAAGGTGCGAGCACCCAGCCCGCAGCCACGACCCTAACCCTACCTGTCCCAGATCAGAGCCCCTTACTAAATCGAACCCCAGCCCCAGCCTGACCCGGCCCCCATCGTTCGCCCTAATCCCAGTCTGTCCCTCTCCTGACCCCGACTCTCGTATGCCCCGGCCTCGGCCATCCCATCAGCCCCTCCCCACTTCCCCCTTCCCCCTCCCCCGACTGACCTTGTCCCGGTCCTGGTCCCAGCCACCAACTGCAGTCTCAATCCTGACCTCAACTCTAACCCGAGAATCAGCCCTATCCCTAACCCGAACCCAACCCTGACCCTCATCTGGACATAATCCTAACCTGTCTGAAGGTAACTTCTGAGCAAGTGCCTCAATGGTCAATACTCACGCAGTGCCTCTGCGTCAGAATTGACAGCCTCATTGTCAGAGGGTCAGTGACAGTGCTTCACACTAGTGTCACAGCTGAGGGACTGTCTCACTGTTAGAGGGTCCAGTTGGGTGCACAGTCTCAATATAATGGGGTGAGAAATAAGGGAGTGCAACACGTTTGCAGGACCAGTACTGATATAGTCTAGTGCAGTCAGAGGGTCAGGATTGAGCGAGGGCCTCTATGTAACGGGATCAGAACTGTGGGAAGGCTCCATGATTAGCAGGTCAGCACTGAGCTATTGAAGCACTGTCACAGCATTAATAAGGAGGCAGTGCTTCTTTCGAAAGGTGTCCGAATTGAATGGACGCCACACAATTGGAGGGTCATGACTGTGATATTATGATCAGCGGGTCACTACTAAGGAACTGCCTTATTGTCATTGTGTCAGTTCTGTGGCATTGTTCATTTGTCAGAGGGTTCGTCGTATGGGAATGACTCATTGTCAGAGTTTGTGTTCTGAGGCAGTTCCTCAGTGTAACGGTGTGGGAATTGAGGGTCTGCTACACAGAGAGGGTCAGTGCGAAGGTATTGCAGCAGTATCAGAGAATCAGTGCTGAGGCATTGCCTCACGATAAAGGCATCAAAAATGAGGTAGTGCGATACGATTACAGGGTCACTAAGACATTGCAGCACTGTGACAGTGTCAGAACTGATGTTCTGTTTCCTTCTCAGAGGGGCATTATTTCGGGATTGAAGCACTGTCAGAGTTTCAGTGCAGAGGGAGTGCTTCATTATCAGAGGGTCACTACTGCAGGAGTGCATTATTGTAGACCCAGTTCCTAATTATGCAGGGGTCAGAACTGGGGCAGTGCCTCATTGTAAGGGCATCCGAATTGAGGGCGACCTCACATTTAGAAGGTCAGTCCTGACGGAGGGCTTCATTATTATTGTGTCAGGACCTAGGGCACTGGCATATTGTCAGCTGGTCAGTTCTGAGACAGAGTCTCTTTGTCAGTGTGTCAGCACTGAGGCTGTGCTTCAGTGTAATGGTGTCAGAATGGAGGGTTTGCCACAGACTGACAGTAAGTACTGAGGTATTTCAGCTCTATCAGGGTCAGAACCCAGGCAGGACCTCATTAGCAAAAGATCACTTCTGCAGCAGTGAGAGAGGGTCAGACTGAGGGAGTGCCTCCTTGTCAGATGGTCAGTTCTGATACACTGCTCCTTTGTCAGAGGGTCATTGGTGAGGCAGTGCCTCTTTGTAATGGGATCAGAATTGTCAGGGGGCCAGTACTGAGCGAGAACCTCATGATCAGAGGTCAATACTGAGAGAGTGCCTTATCAGAGATTCATCCCTAAGGGTGTGCTTCATTGTCAAAGAGTCCATTCTGAGGGAGGACATCATGTGAGATTACTGAGGGAGATCCCTATTCTCAGACGGGAAATGCAGGGTTACAGGGATAGGTTAAGGGGATGTGTCAGATGCACTTAGGAGGGTCAGTGTGGACTTGGGCTTAATGGCCTGTTTTACACTGTGGGGATTCTATGATTCTGATGAGAGGATCAGTACTGTGACATTTCAGCACAGGATAAGATCAGTGAGAGTGCATAATTGTCAGAGGGTCAGTACTGAGGCTGAGGCAAAGCCAGGGAACTATAGAACAGTGAGCCTCTGGACTGACATTCCAGTCCTACATCAAAACTGATCTTCAGACAGAGCTGTAGTTCCTCAGTACTGACTCTGTAATCGTGAGGCACACCCTCAGTCCTGACCCCATTTCAATGAGGCACTGCCACAATACTGACCCTCTGACAATGAGGCACTCCCTCAGTACTGACCCAGTGACTATAATTCACTCCCACAGCTCTGACGCTATGGCAAAGAGGTCTGAAGTCATACGGCACCAGGTTATAGTTCAACAGGTTTATTTGAAAACACAAGCTTTTGGAGCCTCACTCCTCCTTCAGTCCAACATCGACACCTCCATATCACGGCAATGAGATCTGACAGTGCTTCCATTCCTTTGGGCTAAACCGCTCATCATGTGGTCCTCCATACATTCTGATCCCATTACATTGAGGCACTGCTTCAGAGTGGACCCTTCGTACTCACCCACTGACAGTGCTGACTACATGTACAGACTGTCCAAAATGTGAGCACTCCCTTGATTCTGACTCTCACAATGAGGTACTCGCTTAGTACCAAAGCTCTGACATTGAAGCACTTCCTCCAAACTGACCTGCTGAAAACGAGGCAGTCCCTCAGGACTAACCCTCTGATAGATCTGCAATACCTCCGTACTAATCATCTAAACATGTGCGACCCCTTCAATTCTTCCCCTCTTAAAATGCGACAGTGGCTCAGTAATGACCCTCTGACAATGAGGCAATGCCCCAGAACTGACCCACTTAGAGTGTTGCACTACCACAGAACTGAACATCCAAGCATGCAGCACAATCTGATCTGACCCAGTTACAATCAGGTACTGCCTCTGTATTGACGCTCTGACAATGATGCACAACCTCTGTACTGTACCTTTGACAAACAGGCACTGACTCAGTAATGACTCCCGATGATGAGGCATTCTCTCGGGACTGAACATATGATATTAAGGCACCTGCTCAGTACTGACCATATGATAAGAAAGCATTCCCACAGTTCTAAACCACTGACAGTGCTGTAATACCTCAGGACTGACCATCCCATCATGTGACACTGCTTCAATTCTGACATCTGCATAATGAGGCACTGCCTCAGTCCTGACCCTCCGACAGTAATGCACTCCCACAGTTCTGACGGTCTGACAATGAGGCATTCATTCAATATTTGCACTGTGATAGACCTGCAAAATCTCAGTACTGGCTGTCCAATCATGAGGCACATCCTCAATACTAACCCTGTTACAATGAGGTACTGCTTCAGTATTGACCCTCTGCGTCTGTGTCATTTTAAACCCGATGTTATCTGTCTTCGGAGAGTCCACAAAACCATTTTGAAGTCAAAGTAATCCTTTGAAAGATGGTTAAGTAGTAACAGTGCCGTTTTACTGGTGTTTGTAATAAATTTCAGGTAATTTTTGGATACACCAAATCGCAAAATTACAGAAGGGGAAGGAGGCCATTTGCTCCATCATACTGAGTTGTCTCTATCATCTCACGCAAATTGTTTTTCCGCTGATCACCTGCACACCATTTTCATCCAATGCCCTCTGTACGTCTCTATTGAACCTCATTCATCACATTTACAGCAGTGCACTCCATAACCGAACTACACACTGTGTGATAAAGCTCTTCTCCGAGCAGGGACATCTTCTCCCTCTCTACTCTGTTTAGCCCACTCACGATTTCAAAAAACCTCAATTCCACCTCCTCTCAGCCTGCTGTTGAGACAGAACAGTCCCAAACTCTTCAATCTATTCTTGTAGCTGAAGCTTTTCCTACCTGGAACCATTCTCGTAATAATCAGCACATCAATGCATTTGCCTTTTTCCTGTAATGTGCAGGCCACAACTGTGCACAATACTCCAGCTGAGATTTAACTTACCTTGCAGAAGTTCAATATTATCAACTTCTTACTCGTATACTCTATACCCCTATTAATAAAGGCTGTATGCTATATTTATTGCTCTCTCCAGCTGTACTGCTACCATCATTTCAACTGTGCACGTCCATACTCCTATTTTACATTGGTAGGAAAAACACTTGAAAGACAAAGTGCATCACCTTACACTTCTCTGCATTGTACCTCATCTTCCACCGAGCTGCCGACTCCATCAAATTTTTAATGCACTTTTGGAGTTCCACACTATTCCACTCACAATTTACAATTCTCAAGTTTAATGGCATCTGCAAACTTGGAAATTGTCCCCTGCACACCACGATCAAGATAATTACTTATCTATCAGGAACGACAAACGTCCCAGGAGCAGCCCCTGGAGAATTCCACGACAAACCTGCTTCCCAACCTGAAAAATATTCATTCAACGTTATTGAAGTATTGGAC
>NW_025965740.1:118058-119714 GCF_021869965.1 Rhincodon typus | reverse complement strand
CTGAGAAAAGCACTTCAGAAATCAAAACTCTCAACTTCACCAAATGAGTCAACTTTTGATGTTGTTTTGACGAACGTGCTTATTTCAGCCAGATAATCATTTGAGGAGACTAAACTTTCACCTTCACCAAATGACCTAACTTTTGATGCTGGTTTGAATAAAATTGTTATTGCAGCGAGATACGCAGATCAAAAGACCAAAATCTCAAATTCAACAAATGACTCAACTTTTGATGCTGGTTTGACTAACATTTTTGTTTCAGCGAGTTAAGCACTTCAGAAGATCAAAATTTCAACTTCACCAAATGACTCAACTTTTGATGTTGTTTTGACTGATGTGTTTATTTCGGCGAAATAAGCATATCAGAAGACTAAAATCTCGAAGTCACCAAAGGACATAACTTTCGATGCCGGTTTGACTAAAATGCTTATTTCAGTGAGATAAGCATACAGCAGTGAAAAATCTCAACTTAATCAAATGACTTGATTTTTGATGCAGGTTCGACTAAAATGCTTATTTCAGTGATTGTGAAGCCAAAAATTTGCTTTGACGAACACGCTTATTTCACTCAGATAATCACATCGAAAGACCTACACCTCAACTTCACCACATGAGATGGTTTTTGATGTTGGTTTGACTGACATGCTGATTTCTTTGAGATAAGCACGTCAGAAGATCAAAATCTCAACTTCACCAAATGACTCAACTTTTGATGTTGTTTTGACTAACATGCATATTTTTGTGAGATAAGCACTTCTGAAGGCAAAAGTCTAAACTTCCCTAAATGAGTTAATTTTTGATGCTGGTTGGATTAAAATGCTTATTTCAGCGAGTTAAAGCACTTCAGTAGACATAACTCTGAACTTGACCAAATGAATCAATTTTTGATGTTGTTTTGACTAACGTGCTTATTTCAGTTATATAAGCATATCAGAAGACCAAAACCGCAACTTCTCCATATGACTTAATTTTTTATGCTGTTTTGACTAACATGCTTATTTCACTCAGATAAGCACTTCAGAAGACCGAAATCTGAACTTCAGCAAATGACTCAACATTTGATGCTGGTTGGAATAAAATGCTTATTTCAGCGATTGAAGCTCTTCAGAAGTCAAAAATCTCACCTTCAACAAATGACATAAATTTTGATGCTGCTTGGTTTAAAATGCTTATTTCAGCGAGAGAAGCACTTCAGAAGACAAAACTCTGAACTTCAACAAATGACTCAATTTTTGATGTTGGTTTGACTAACGTGCTTATTTCAGCGAGATAAGCATATCAGAAGACCAAAATCTCAATTTCACCAAGACACTCAACTTTTGATGCTGGTTTGACTAAAATGCTTACTTCGGCGAGATAAGCATATGAGAAGACTGTGATCTCAACTTCTTCAAAGGACCTAAAATTTGATGCTGATTTGACTAAATGCTTATTTGAGTGAGATAAGCAGTTCAGAAAATCAAAATCTGAACTTCACCAAATGACTTCATTTTTTGTTCTGTTTGACGAACATGCTTATTTCACTCAGATACGCACTTCAGAAGAACAAACTCAGAACCTCACCAAGTGACTCAACTTATGATGCTGGTTGTAATAAAATGCTTAATTCAGAGAGTTAAGCTCTTCAGTAGACCAAAATCAGAACTTCTCCAAATG
>NW_025965740.1:116755-117558 GCF_021869965.1 Rhincodon typus | reverse complement strand
GTCAGGTTTGAATCCCAGAAACAATCCTGACTTTTATTCCTCCAATCCCTGGCAGGAACGTGCAGCCCTGAGCATGGGGAAAACATACACATTTTACAAGATGTAGGTGTTCTTCTGCCTCCTGGCACAGTGTTTTCTGAACGTTAATGAGCTGACAAGGTGACCTTGTGGTAAGGACATAACAATCTGTCTTCTCCTTTAACAGAACGTGCGATCAATTTTCAATTTTGACAAAGGATTTCCACCAAACACATCAACACAACATCAAACCAATGCAGCTGTTGAAGCTTGGAGATAAAACTGATGACCAAACATCAGCTTGAAATGAGAATCCTATTGACAGCTAATGTCAGACTGGCAAAGTGTTCGTTTAATTCCATCTTTCACATAGGAATTATTTTTGCTTCTTCACAGTTACTGCTGTATTTTACATTCACTGTGACAGGACATATATTTCCTCTTGAGGCATTCCCAGTCTTGTAGATTAACTTCCCCATCTCTACATCATGCAGCATCCAAGTGAAACCTGCAGGTGATCTACTGTGAGCTGTCTACTCACATCAGTGTGAACCCATTGCTGTGTCTCTCTCTGTCTCAGTGTGATCCCATTGCTGTGTCTCTCTCTGTCTCAGTGGGAACCCATTGCTGTGTCTCTCTGTCTCAGTGTGAACCCATTTCTGTGTCTCTCTCTGTCTCAATGTAAACCCATTGCTGTGTCTCTCTGTCTCAGTGTGAACCCATTGCTGTGTCTCTCTCTGTCTCAGTGTGAACCCATTGCTGTGTCTCTCTCTGTCTCAGTGTGA
>NW_025965740.1:113532-116255 GCF_021869965.1 Rhincodon typus | reverse complement strand
TGAAGTTGAGGTTTTTGCCTTCTGAAGTCCTTAACTCGCTGAAATAAGCAAGTTAGTCAAAACAATATCAAATGTTGAGTCATTTGCTGAATTTGAGATTTTGGTCATCTGATATGCGTATCTCATTGAAATAACAATATTATTCACACCAGCATCAAAAGTTAGGTCATCAGGTGAAGTTGAGGATTTAGTCTTCGGATATGCTTATCTCGCTGAAATAAGCACGTTTGTCAAATGAACATCAAAAGTTGAGTGATTTGGTGATGTTAAGATTTTTGATTTCTGACGTGCTTGTCTCACTGAAATAAGCATTTCAGTCCATCCAGCGTCCAAAGTTACATCCTTTGGTGAAGTTCATATTTTTGGCTTCTGAGGTGCTTAACTCGCGTGAAATAAGCATTTTAATTTAACCAGCATCAAAAGTTAGGTCATCTGGTGAAGGTGAAATTTTAGCCTCCTGAAATGATTATCTCGCCGAAATAAGCACGTTAGTCAAAACAACATCAAAAGTTGAGTCATTTGGTGAAGTTGAGAGTTTCGATTTCTGAAGTGCTTCTCTCACTGAAATAAGCATGTTAATCAAACCAACATCAAAACTTGAGTCATTTGGAGAAGTTCTGATTTTGGTCTACTGAAGAGCTTAACTCTCTGAAATAAGCATTTTATTACAACCAGCATCATAAGTTGAGTCATTTGGTGAAGTTCAGAGTTTGTTCTTCTGAAGTGCGTATCTGAGTGAAATAAGCACGTTCGTCAAAACAGCACAAAAAATGAAGTCATTTGGTGAAGTTCAGATTTTGATTTTCTGAACTGCTTATCTCACTGAAATAAGCATTTAGTCAAATCAGCATCAAATTTTAGGTCCTTTGAAGAAGTTGAGATAACAGTCTTCTCATACGCTTATCTCGCCGAAGTAAGCATTTTAGTCAAACCAGCATCAAAAGTTGAGTGTCTTGGCGAAATTGAGATTTTGGTCTTCTGATATGCTTATCTCGCTGAAATGAGCACGTGAGTCAAACCAACATCAAAAATTGAGACATTTGTTGAAGATCAGAGATTTGTCTTCTGAAGTGCTTATCTCGCTGAAATAAGCATTTTAAACCAAGCAGCATCAAAAACTATGTCATTTGGTGAAGGTGAGATTCTTGACTTCTGAAGAGCTTAACTCGCTGAAATAAGCATTTTGTTCCAAACAGCATCAAATGTTGAGTCATTTGCTGAAGTTCAGATTTTGGTCTTCTGAAGTGCTTATCTGAGTGAAATAAGCATGTTAGTCAAAACAGCATAAAAAATTAAGTCATATGGAAAAGTTGCGGTTTTGGTCTTCTGATATGCTTATATAACTGAAATAAGCACGTCAGTCAAAACAACATCAAAAATTGATTCATTTGGTCAAGTTCAGAGTTATGTCTACTGAAGTGCTTAACTCGCTGAAATAAGCATTTTAATCCAACCAGCATCAAAAATTAAGTCATTTGTTGACTTTGAGATTTTTGCCTTCAGAAGTGCTTATCTCACTCAAATATGCATGTTAGTCAAACCAACATCAAAACTTGAGTCATTTGTTGAAGTTCACATTTTGGTCTTCTGAAGTGTTTACTTGAGTGAAAAAAGCATGTTCGTCAAAACAGCATAAAAAATTAAGTCATTTGGTGAAGTTGAGTTTTTTGACTTCTGAAGTGCTTATCTCACTGAAATAAGCATTTTAGTCCTACCAGCATCAAAAGTTGATTGTTTGGATGAAGTCGCGATTTTGGTCTTCTGATGTGCTAATCTAACTGAAATACGCACGTTTGTAAAAACAACAGCAAAATTCAGACATTTGGTGAAGTTCAGATTTATGTCTACTGAAGTGCTTAAATCGTTGAAATAAGCACGTTAATCAAAACAACATCAAAAGTTGAGTCATTTGTTGAAGTTCAGATTTGGTCTTCTGAAGTGCTTATCTGAGTGAAATAAGCATGTTAGTCAAAAAAGCATAAAAATTAAGTCATTTGTTGAAGTTGAGAAATTTGACTTCTGAAGTGCTTATCTCACTCAAGTAAGCATGTAAGTTTAAGCAGCGTCAAAACTTGAGTCTTTTGGTGAAGTTTTTATTTTGGCCTTGCGAAATGCTTATCTCACTCAAATATGCGTTCCTCAAAACATTTGTGTCATTTGGTTAATTCGAGTTGAATTTTTTGACTTCTGAAGTGCTTATCTCACTGAAATAAGCATTTTAGACATACCAGCATCAAAAGTTGAGTGTTTTTCTGTGAGGTTGCGATTTTGCTCTTCTGATATGCTTACCTAACTGAAAAAAGCACGTTAGTCAAAACAACATCAAAGTTGAGTCATTTGGTGAAGTTGAGATTTTTGACTTCTGAAGTGCTTATCTCACTCAAATAAGCATCTTACGCAAAACAACATTAAAAATTGAGTCATTTGCTGAAGTTCAGATATTAGTCTTCTCAAGTGCTCAACTCACTGTAATAAGCATTTTAGTCTAACCAGCATCAAAAATCAAGTCGTTTGATGAAGCTGAGATTTTTGACTGCTGTAGTGCTCATCTCACTGAAATAAGCATTTTCGTCAAACCAGCATCGAAAGTTATGTCCTTTGGCGAATTTGAGATTTTAGTCTTCTGATATGCTTATCTCGATGAAAAAAGCACATTCGTCAAAACAACATCAAAATTTGAGTCATTTGGTGAAGTTGAGATTTTTGACTTCTGAAGTGCTTAT
>NW_025965740.1:112528-112881 GCF_021869965.1 Rhincodon typus | reverse complement strand
CAGTGGGAAAAAGCAGTTCAGAAAACCAAAATCTACACTTCACTAAATGACTCAAATTTTGATGTTGGATTGATGATAGATTGATGATAGATTTGATGATAGATTGACTAACAGGCTTCCTGCAGATAAATAAGCACTTCAGAAGTGAAGAATCTCGACCAAACCGAGTGACTTAAATTTTGATGTTGTTTTGAGTAAAATGCATATTTGGAAGAGATAAGCTCTTCAGAACACCAAGATCTGAACATTACAAAATGCCATAACTTTTGATATTGTTTTGACTAACGTGCTTATTTCAGCGAGATAAAGCATAGCCGAAGACCAAAATCTCAACTTCAACAAGACACTCAACT
>NW_025965740.1:110477-112028 GCF_021869965.1 Rhincodon typus | reverse complement strand
AAGCATAGCCGAAGACCAAAATCTCAACTTCAACAAGACACTCAACTTTTGATGCTGTTTTGACTAACATGCTTATTTGAGTGAGATAAGCACTTCAGAAGACCAAAATCTCAACTTCAAAGAATGACTCAACTTTCAATGTTGTTTTGACTAACGTGCTTATTTCAACGAGATAACCATATCAGAAGACTAACATCTCACCTTCACCAGATGACCTAAATTTTGATGCTGTTCAAATTAAAATGCTTATTTCAGCGAGTTCAGCACTTCAGAAGATCAAAATCTCAACTTCCCCAAATGACTCTACTTTTGATGTTCGTTTTGACTAACGTGCTTAATTTAACCAGACAAGCATATCAGAAGACCAAAATCTCAATTTCGCGAAGACACTCAACTTTTGATGCTGATTTGACTGAAATGTTTATTTCAGTGAGATAAGCACTTCAGAAGTCAAAAATCGCAACTTCACCAACTGACTTCAATGTGGATCCTGTTTAGTCTAACATGATTATTTCACTCAGATAAGCACTTCAGATTTACAAAATCTGAACTTCACCAAAAGACTCAAGTTTTGATGTTGTTTCGACGAACATGCTTATTTGAGCCAGATAAGCACTTCAGAAGTCAAAAATCTCAACTTCACCAAATGACTTAATTTTTCATGCTGTTTTGACTAACATGCTTATTTCAGTGAATTGAGCACTTCAGAAACCCGAACTCTGAACTTCACAAAATGACTCAAGTTTTGATGTTGGTTTGACTAACATGATTATTTGAGTGAGACAAGTACTTCAGAAATCAAAAATCTCAACTTCACCAAAAGACCTAACTTTGGACGCTGGTTGGACTAAAATGCTTATTTCAGTGAGATAAGCACTTCAGAAATCAAAAATCTCAACTTTGCCATCTAACTTAATTTTTGAACCTGTTTTGACTAACATGCTTATTTCACTCAGATAAGCACTTCAGAAGACCAATATCTCACATCACCAATTCAGTTAGTTTTTGATGTTGGTTTGAATGACATCCTTATTTCATGAGGTAAGCACTTCAGAAGGTCAATGTCTCAACTTCGCTGAATGACTCAACTTTTGATGTTGTTTTGACTAACATGTTTATTTCAGCGAGTTTCGCACTTCGGAAGGCTAAAATCTCAACTTCACCAAATGACAAAACTTTTGATGCTGGTTGGTTTAAAATGCCTATTTCAGCGAGTTAAGGTCTCCAGAACCAAAACCTGAACTTCACCAAATGACTGTCGTTTTGATGATGGTTTGACGAACATGCTTATTTGATTGAGCCAAGCATTTCAGAAGTCAAACATCTCAACTTCACCAAATGACTCAACTTCTGATGTTCTTTTGACGAACGTGCTTATTTCTGCGAGATAAGCACTTGAGAAAACGTAAATCTGAACTTCACCAAATGACGCAATTTTTGATGTTAGTTTGACTAACATGCTCATTTCAGCGAGTTCAGCACTTCAAAAGATCAAAATCTCAACTTCACCAAATGCCACAACTTTTGATATTGTTTTGACTAACGTGCTTA
>NW_025965740.1:109278-109977 GCF_021869965.1 Rhincodon typus | reverse complement strand
TAATCAAACCAACATCAAAACTTGAGTCATTTGGAGAAGTTCTGATTTTGGTCTACTGAAGAGCTTAACTCTCTGAAATAAGCATTTTATTACAACCAGCATCATAAGTTGAGTCATTTGGTGAAGTTCAGAGTTTGTTCTTCTGAAGTGCGTATCTGAGTGAAATAAGCACGTTCGTCAAAACAGCACAAAAAATGAAGTCATTTGCTGAAGTTCAGATTTTGATTTTCTGAACTGCTTATCTCACTGAAATAAGCATTTAGTCAAATCAGCATCAAATTTTAGGTCCTTTGAAGAAGTTGAGATAACAGTCTTCTCATACGCTTATCTCGCCGAAGTAAGCATTTTAGTCAAACCAGCATCAAAAGTTGAGTGTCTTGGTGAAATTGAGATTTTGGTCTTCTGATATGCTTATCTCGCTGAAATGAGCACGTGAGTCAAACCAACATCAAAAATTGAGACATTTGTTGAAGTTCAGAGATTTGTCTTCTGAAGTGCTTATCTCGCTGAAATAAGCATTTTAAACCAAGCAGCATCAAAAACTATGTCATTTGGTGAAGGTGAGATTCTTGACTTCTGAAGAGCTTAACTCGCTGAAATAAGCATTTTGTTCCAAACAGCATCAAATGTTGAGTCATTTGCTGAAGTTCAGATTTTGGTCTTCTGAAGTGCTTATCTGAGTGAAATAAGCATGTTAGT
>NW_025965740.1:107857-108778 GCF_021869965.1 Rhincodon typus | reverse complement strand
CTCCCTCAGTACTTACCCCATCACTGCTGACCTCCCTTCAGTGCTGGGCGCCCTCATTGGAGCACTCGCTCTGTGCTGACCCACTTCAGCGCTGACAACTCTCGGTGCTGACCCCACTCTGTGCAGCACTCCCTCAGTGTTGACTCCACTCTGTGCAGCACTCCCTCAGTACATACCCCGTCAGTGCTGACCTCTTTTCAGTGCTAGCCGCCTGAAGTGCTGCAGTCCGTCAGGGCTGACCCGCTTCAGTGCTGACCCCGCTCAGGGCAGCACTCCCTCAGTGCAGCACTCCCTCAGTGCTGACCCCCCAGCAGTGCAGCACTCCCTCAGTGCGGCCCCCATTCAATGCTGACCTCTCCTCAGTGATGACCAACTTCAGTGCAGCACTCCCACAGTGCAGCATTCCCTCAGTGATGACACCCCTCAGTGCAGCACTCCCTCAGTGCTGAATCTCCTCACTGAATCACTCCTTCAGTGCTGATAACCTCAGTGCAGCACTCCCTCAGTGCATCACTCCCTCAGTGCTGACATCCTCAGTGCAGCATACCCTCACAGCTGACATCCCACAGTGAAGCACTCCCTCAGTGATGACCCGACGCAGAGCAGCAGTCCCTCAGTGCAGCATTCCCTCAGTACTGACACCTTCAGTGCTGACCTCCCTTCAGTGCTGACCACCTTCACTGCTGACCCCCGCTCAGTGCAGCACTCCCTCAGTGCTGACTCCCCTCAGTATTCCTCATTACTGACTTTCAGATATTCTCACAGCACTGGCCCTCCAACAGTGCCCTGCATCCTCACGGCTGTCACCACTCAGTGAAGCTCTCCCTCAGTGCTGACGCCCCTCAGTGCAGCACTGCCTCAGTGCTAACCTCCCATCAGTGCAGCACTCCCTCAGTGCTGACGTCGCCTCAATGCTGACGA
>NW_025965740.1:106969-107357 GCF_021869965.1 Rhincodon typus | reverse complement strand
AGGGAATGCTGCACTGTGGGAGTGCTGCACTGAAGTTGGTCATCACTGAGGAGAGGTCAGCATTGAATGGGGGCCGCACTGAGGGAGTGCTGCACTGCGGGGGGTCAGCACTGAGGGAGTGCTGCACTGAGGGAGTGCTGCCCTGAGCGGGGTCAGCACTGAAGCGGGTCAGCCCTGACGGACTGCAGCACTTCGGGCGGCTGGCACTGAAAAGAGGTCAGCACTGACGGGGTATGTACTGAGGGAGTGCTGCACAGAGTGGAGTCAACACTGAGGGAGTGCTGCACAGAGTGGAGTCAGCACCGAGAGGTGTCAGCGCTGAAGTGGGTCAGCACAGAGCTAGTGCTCCAATGAGGGCGTCCAGCACTGAAGGGAGGTCAGCAGTGAT
>NW_025965740.1:104260-106869 GCF_021869965.1 Rhincodon typus | reverse complement strand
GTGTCAGCTGTGAGGGTGTAGTGCACTGTTGGAGGGTCAGTGCTGTGAGACTGTCCGAGGGTCAGTATTGAGGAAGTGGCGCACTGCGTGGGTCAGTATTGAGGAAGTGGCGCACTGAGGATGGTCAGCACTGAGCGGGATCAGCAATAAGGAAGTGCTGCACTGAGGGGGGTCAGCACTAAGGTGGGTCAGCACTCAGTGGGGGGTCACCTCAGTTCATCAATCCCCACAAAATGGACCTCTCACTGTATGCCATATCCTTTGCAGTGATCTTCGCAGCAGCTGCAGTCCCTCAGTGCGGTCCCTCTGATGGTGCAGTGCTCCGTTAATATTGACATTCTGACAGCACAGCACCCTCTTAATGTTGGCCCTGTGACAGTCCAGCACACCCTCAGTACTGATCCTCCAACAATGGAGCTTTCCCTCAATACTGACACCCCGTGCAGCACGCCATCAATAGTGACACTGCAGTACACCCTTAATATTAACCCTCTGTCAGTGTGGAATTCCCTTAGTGATGACATTCTGATAGTACATCACTCCCTCCGACAGTGTTGCACACCCTTAGCATCAACCCACTGACAGTTTCAGCACTCCCTTAATATTAACCCACCACCAGTGTGGCATTTCCTTACAATTGAACTACTGACAGTGCAGAACTCCAACAAAATGATCCTCCGAGTGTCGCACACACTCAATATTAGCCCTTCAACAGTGTAACACTCCCTCAGTGCTGACCGTCTGACATTGATACGCTGATAGTGTAGCAATCCCGTAATATTGACCCACTGACACTGCAGAACTCCCTCAATGTTGGCCTTCTGACAGTACTGCACTACTGATCCTTCGGCAGTGCAACGTTCCGTTGATATCAATCTTCTGACATTACAGCACTCCATCAGTACTAACGCACTGAACGTGCAGTACTCTCTCAGGACTGATTCTGTGATATTTCAGCACTCCCACATCATTAACCCTCTGCCAGTGCAAAACTCCCTCATATCAAGCCTCCAACAGTGCACTATTTCCTTAATATTGGACCTCTGATTGTGTGATACTCCCTCAGTGCGAAACCCTGACAATGCAGCACTCCCTCAGAAATAACTCTCTGATTAAGCACTTCTTCTGTGCTAAATCTCTGAAAATCAAGCATTGTCTGATTACTGACCCTTTACCGTGCTGCACTGCCTCAGTACTCACTCACCAAAAGGGCAGCACTCCATTAATAGTGACCCTCTGACAGCGTGGCACTCCCATAATATTGGTCCACTGACAGTGCGGCAATTCCTTAATTCTGACCTGCTCGCTGTGCAGCACTGCCCTAATATCAAACCTGCAGCTCTATCAGAGGGTCTGTCCTGAGCAAGTGCTCCACTGTCAGCAAGTCAATTCTGAGGCAGTGCCTCTATATCAGTTGGTCAATACAGAGGTAGTGACTAAGGGGGTCAGAATTAAGGGAGTGCCTCACATTTAGAGGGTCATTACTGAGGGACAGCCTCATGAGCAGCGGGTCAGTACTGTGGGACTGCCTTATAGCCAGTGGGTCAGTTCTGAGGCAGTGCCTCAATGTAATAGATTTAGAAATGGGGTAGGGGGCACATGATTAGAAGGTCAGTAGTAAGCTATTGCAGCTCTATCAGAGGGTCCGTACTCAGCGAGTGCCTCATTGACAGAGGGTCCATACTGAGGTATTGAAGCGCTGTTAGAGGGTTAACACTGAGGGCGTGCTTCCTTGTCAGAGAATCAGAACTGAGAGAGTGCCTTATTGTCAAAGTCTCATTCCTGAGGGAGTGCCTCATTGTCAGAGTGACATAATCATATCGCACTCCCTCAATTCTAAACCTTAATATTGATCCTCTGAGAATGTGGCACTGCCTCAGGACCGACCTTCTGACAACGAAGCACTGCCTCAGGACTGACCCTCTGATAATGAGGTGATTCCTCAGTACTGAACCATTGACAATGTGACACTCCATGAGTATTGACTTTCTGATAATGGGGTTCTCCTCAAGTACTGACCTTCTGACGGTTCTGCTCTGCCTCAGTAGTGACCCTCTAAATTTCTGCCACTCCCTCAACTCTGAACTCTTACAATGAGGCATTACCGCAATACTGACCGGGAAGGTCCCACTGCCTCAACATTAACTATCTGACAATAAAGTACTCACTCTGGACTGACCATTCAACAATGACATACTGCCTCAGAAGTGACCCACTTACAACAAGGCAAACACTCAGTACTGACCCACTGATAATGATGCTCTCCCTCAGTACTGAACCTCTGAGAGTGCTGCACTACCACAGGACTGACTCAATTCTGAACACCTTACAATGAGACACCGGCTCAGTATTGACCCTTTGATCATGAGGCACTGATTCAGTTCTGACCCTATTACATTGACAGCGCAGCTCTTCTTCATTGTTGACCCTCTGGCAGTGCAGAATTCCCGCATGACTGACCCTCCCACAGTGCAGCATACCTTTAGTACTGAACCTCTGATAGTGCAGCTCCCCTCATTACTATGTCTAACAGTGCAGCATTCTCTTAGTATTGACTCTCTCACAGTATTTAGGGGAGTGCTGCACTATTGCAGAGTCAGTACTGAGGA
>NW_025965740.1:99087-103760 GCF_021869965.1 Rhincodon typus | reverse complement strand
AAAATCAATCAGCTGGGCTGTGTCGGTCATGTTGCTGGATTGATCAAACTGCAGTAAGAAGCATTCACAGACTTTCAGATTCTGCTACAGTGGCTGAAAAATGTCTTTGTACAAAGATTCCACTTGCATTGCTACCATGGAAGTATCAAGCACCAGTCTGGACTGCCATTATTATTTATTCTTTGTTCTTAAAGTTTTGCAAGAAAGGGTGAGTGGCTATAGTTATTGCTTCTATAACTACTTCACCATCTGTGAATGCTTCTTGTGTTGGCAAACCTGAAATGATACTTCAGCATAGATCTTATTTTTGCTGCTAACTTCAAAAAAAACTGTGAGCTTCCAAAAGACCTTCAGTCATTCAACATTCTTTGTCCAAAAAAGCTATCTGAGTGAAAACTATCTTTGAATTTATTGTGCATCATTGTATGGTGTTGTTCCAAATTTTCTTTTTTACTTATCGATATTCTTTGGTAAAATATAAGGCAAATGGTCTTATCTTTCACAGCTGTGAACAGAAATTCATTTTCTGATCCTAGTGGAAGCTGTACATGTTTGTTAATTTTTCGATGATTGACATTGATCACTCATTGTTGTTGATTGACCTTGTGGTTCGTGTCATCTCTGAGGTTGCTGGTCACGCTGCAAATAGGATTTTGGATACGCACCTCTGGAACATCCAGTATGCAGTCTGCTTTCAAGTCTAAAGTCATGGAGATCACCTCTGTGGTTGCAATTTGTTTCTGAGAAGCCCCTGACTGGGGGAGTTGCGATGCTTGGATATTGGATGTAGGGTGCTGCAGCATTCCCCATCCTTTTTCTTGGGTCTGCACAGACTTTTTAGATAAGCAGCTGATGAAAACAAACTGCAGGTCTACAGGGAATGGGCTGAAGAGTGGGCCTAGCTGAGCTGCTCTTGCAAAGAGTTTATGTGGACATGACGGGCTGAATAACCTCCTGTGTTTCTGGAACTGTAATATACTGGATTCACATATCAATTCCTAGTTTATTTCATTGTTATTTGTTTGCCATTGCCACCACAAAACTTACTTTACTCTGCAATCATACTCCATCAGGGCCAAATTGAAACATGAATCAACAAAGCTGGTAGAGCCTGTTAAGACCTTGCACTTTTCTCTAGTCATGATCCTTGTGGAAGTGGAGGTCATGCAGCAGTATGATGATAGACCTGCATGGCAAAGGTACAGAGATGGTGGTGAGATCAATTGTCAAAGACTCTGCAATCAACCAGCCAATCTCAATCTATGTATTGGAGACCACAGACCTAGACTTTCAATGTCTTCTTGCTTAGGACAATCAACTCTTCCTAGGAATGAGTCTCATGAACCTTTTTGGTACTCCTTCTAAGGCAGGTACTTTCTTCCTTGGGTAAGGAGACCAAAACTGTGAACAATACTCCGGATACGGTCTTACAAAGTCTTTTATAATTGCGTTAAGAGTTCTTTATTTTAAAATTATTATTCATTTGTAATAAAGTTAAAACATTGCTTGAATACCTAATTACTCGCTTTACCTCCATATTACCTCTCAGCGATTCATATTCACAACAGATCCTTCTGAATGCAATTATTTCCCAGTCTCTCACTATTTTAAAAAAATTCTGTAAACTTACGCCCAAATCTAAATAGGTCACATCCTTCCTGACCCATCCGATCAGTTACAAACACAGAAACCCTTGGTTGTTATAAATAGAGATAACACAATGTGGAGCTGGAGGAGCACAGCGGGTCAGGCAGCATCAGAGGAGCAGGAAAGTTGACGTTTTGGGTTGGGATCCTTCTTCAGAAATGGAGGAAGGGGAAAGGAGCTCAGAAATAAATAGAGAGGAAGAGTGGGGCTTGGGAAAGTAGGTGGGATGGTGATAGGTGAGTGCAGGTAGGCAGTGGTGAGGATTGGTCAGTGAGGTGGGAGGAGCGGATAGGTGGGAGAGAAGATGGACAGGTTATGTCAGATCAAGGAGGCTGGAATGAGAGGGAGGGTTGGTCATGGGATGAGGCCGAGGGTGGGAGATTTTGAAACTGGTAAAGTCCACATTGAGGCCATTGGGCTGTAGACTCCCAAGGCGGAATATGAGGTGCTGCTCCTCCAGTTTGCGGGTGGTGTCACTGTGACACTGGAGGAGGCCTAGGATGGACATGTCACCCAGGGAGTGGGAGGGGGAGTTGAAATGGTTCGCGACTGGGAGGTGTTGTTGTTTGTCGCGAACAGAGCGCAGGTGCTCTACAAAGCAGTCTCCGAGCCTCTGCTTGTTCTCACCAATGTAGAGGAGGCCTTTTGGTTGTTAAACACAATTTCCCTTTCAGTTTTAACACTGCCTAATCATATTACAATTAGTTACTATGTGCCTTAATGAACAATTCTAACATTTGGCTCACTATGGAATTCAGGATAACAAGCCTGCTGTTCTGTGATTTCTCTGTCCCTCTTTTCTTCCTAGTGGAGTTATGTTTGCCAGCTCCCTATTCATAGAGAACATCTTAGAAGCTAGGGAATTATGAAAATCCAAATCAATTCATTACTACTACTGTAGCTACCTGTAAAGTCATAGGGTGCAGACTGTCAATTCAAGATTTTAGTCCCACTAATTTCTACAGTATGATTCTGTTAACAATACTAATTTCTTTAGACTTCTCACACTCACCAGACCATTGTTTCCCTGCTGTTTTTTTTTTCAAAAAGACAGATATGAAGGCTGAGGTATAAATTCATTTAAGACCTATTCAGTTGTGCAGAATTAAAATCAAATCCAAAGTATTTGTTCAATGTTTCAGCAATTTCCTCATTCGGCATTATAATTTCTCCTGGTTTTGCTGAGGAGATTCACTTTTACATTAGCTAATCCATTGTTTTTTGCATCTGTTTTTCTAACTTTCTTGCTAGTTTACTCTCACGTTCTCTCTTCTATTTCTTTATTATTTTTTGGTCATCTTCTGCTGAATTCATAAATTGGCCCAATTCTGAGTCTTACTATTCTTTTGGCAACATTATTGTCCTCCTCATTTAATGTAATATTATCATTTGCTTCACTTGATAGCTGTGGTTGGAATACTTATCCAATGGGATAAGCTTTTATTCCTTAAGGAAATGCACTTTTGTTGCAAATTATGAATTAATCTTTTTAGCATTTGCCATATTGGTCTATCATCATAACCTTAAGGTGAATCCCTAATCTATTTTAGCCCACTCATTCCTCAATCTACAAACTTTGCTTTGTCCAGGCCCTATTTAATTAAACCACTTTCAAACTCCCTGTAAGATTTGGTAATTTTATGATCACCCTTCCCTACAACCATCTTCATTACAAGGTTAACCTTTTAAATTGTACAATATTAGATCTAACAGATTATTTTCCCTCATTGTTTTCACAATGTACTGATCTAGGAAATTATGTGAGCACATACACGATCATTTCCTTTGCACAATTCTGTTCATTTGGTTTGCCCAGTCTATATGAAGAATAAAGTCCCCAGTGAGATTACACACTGCCCAACACTACAACCACTAAAAGGCAATGCTGAAGTATACCAACCAATCCAATGCTTAATTATCTGAAAGGATTCGTGAGAATAGGTCTCCACCTTCACTTCCAACAATAAGTGCATAGAAGTCACAAGCCTCTGTCACTAACATTGAGACCATTAAATCATCTGTCTCTGTCAACTCCCTCCCTTCAACTTACCCACTTGGCCAATGCTTCCTCTAAAGATAGACCTGAACTATATCTTTCTCAATTATCCCCTTTACACTATCCCCAAGCTCATCTTCTCCAGTAGATTTGCCTCCTGATTCCGTGAGCCAAGTTCTACTAAATTGCTGACCATCCAGCTGCTCTCCCTGGTTCTGGTGTTAGCTGGTATTGTCAATAGCTCTCTCTCTTCAGATTCTTTCTCTCTCTCTCCTACACATTTGCCATCATCATCCACCTCTTCAAAGAAACAACTGCTTACCATCTGTCCATGCAAACTGTTATCCAACTTCAATCTCATTCTGAGATATTCGCGCCTAATTGAGGTGCCCAGCATCAGGAAGGATCAGGGAAGGAATGCTGAAAGTGACATCCTGCTTTACTGTCAGTCCCACCCCTGCAAAGACCATCTTGTCACCTCCCTATTGTCGTCAGTCAGTGCCCTGGGTCCTTTAGCAATCATGGGTCTTCCTGGTGATGCTGCTGAGCAGGGCAGAGCTAACGGCCTCTGATTACAACAACTTTTTGGGAAGAGATTAGATTTCTGCCCTAAAGGACCATTGATCCTGGGGAAACCCACTGTTGCTAAGTTAAGTGCCTGATAGACACTTACTATAGATAGCAAAAAGAAGTAAGGCAGGGCTCTTGCCTGCTTTCCAGTCAGCTGGAAGACCCCTGACACCTTCTTTAAACAATGTCTGTAATATGTTGTATTATTTATAAAAAGTTTGGAACTAACTAGCCAGGAACCAAATGTGCAGTATGACAAATCAGATTTAAGGCAAAGACCTCTAACTATTCTAAACCCAAAGTTTGATTATTCCTAAGATCTAGGAGCCAAAAGAAGTCATAACATGGTAGCAGAGATAACAAGGTGTAGAGCTGGGTGAACACAGCAGGCCAAGCAGCATCAGAGGAGCAGGAAAGCTGACGTTTCGGGCCTAGACCCTTCTTCAGGCCCGAAACGTCA
>NW_025965740.1:97295-98587 GCF_021869965.1 Rhincodon typus | reverse complement strand
ATAAACACATTGAACTCGACCTCATATACATTCCACTACGAAGGAAACCCGGAAGTGAGGCAACCCATCTCAACGGACCCCAGAGTTTAAAAACCAGGCGGGAAAACATACCGACGCTTCATCGGAGGCTGCACTGAGGATGTTACCAAGCGTGGTGACGAAACATCTGCGAAACAAGAAACCAGCTCGGCGAGCCAACCAACCTCAACAACCTCAACACCCACAATCCGAGCTACAAATCTACTCCAAAACCTTAGTGAAATAGCTATCTATTCTATCTCATTCTATTATGTTTCTCCAATACATAGTTCAATTTTTCAATTTCAAATATTTATCCATTTTTTTCTTTTAAAAGTTATTATTTACTCTGCTCCAGTTATTGGTTTTTAATAGATCATTCCATGTCCTAACACTCTAAGAAACTTTTTAAAAATAAATAACCACTTTTCTTTGGGAGAATGATCTTTACAAACTTTGTGACCCATCTTACTGACACACTGATCAGTAGACATTTTTTTTAGCTTACAAGCGTGAAATTGAAGTGTAAAAACCCAGTACAGAAAGTAGTGCAGAGTTGGTCTGAGAAAACTGAAGACAGCTTAGAGTCGGTGGACTGGTCCTTATTCAAGAACTCAGCAGCCAACGTAAACAAGTATGCCACTACTGTTGTAGACTTCATTAGTAGATGTGTAGATGACTGCATGCTGAAGAAGTTAATCTGAACCTTTCCCAACCAGAAACCATGGATGAATAGTGAGATCTACTCTCTACTGAAGTCCAAGTCTGAGGCGTTTAAGTTGGACAACCCTGACCTATACAGGAAATCCAGGTGTGACCTTCAAAAGGCCACCAGGGACGCCAAGAGGCAATACCAAACTAAGCTTGAGACCCAGACTAACCACATGGACACCTGTCTTTCGTGGCAAGGCTTACACAACATAACAGACTGCAGCGCGAAGTCTGACAAAATCGCGAGCAACAATACATCCCTACCAGATGAGCTCAATACATTCTATGCTTGCTTTGAACAGAAGGGCAGTGAAATGATATCACCTGTCCCATCAGTTTCCGATGCATGTGTACCCTCTGTCACCACAGCAGACATTAGATCGGCTTTCTTAAGAGTGAACACGCAGAAAGTGACCAATCCAGATGGAGTCCCCGGCTAATCACTCAGATCCTGTGCAGACCAGCTGGCAAGAGTATTCGCAGACATCTTTAACCTCTCCTTACAATGATCTGAAATCCCCACCTGCTTCAAGAAGACCACCATCATCCCAAAGAAAGTTCCA
>NW_025965740.1:89818-96795 GCF_021869965.1 Rhincodon typus | reverse complement strand
CCCTTCTTCAGAAATTTCTGAAGAAGGGTCCAGACCCGAAACGTCAGCTTTCCTGCTCCTCTGATGCTGCTTGGCCTTCTGTGTTCATCCAGCTCCACACCTTGTTATCTCAAACCATAATACTGTCATGATTTACAGAGAATAATCAATCTCACCAAAAAGCCAGAGGACACGTAAAAAACAGAAATGCTGCACCTAAGCTCCTGAAATACTTTAATGAGATTGTGCTCTGTGAATGACGTTAGTCACAGTAGAGAAAGCTTCAGTCTGCACTAACTCATGCTCAGTTGATCCAACAGGGTTCTATGTTCAAGAGTGACTGCAAATATTGGAGGGTATTTTGCTCAGTACAGAGACTCCATAAAAAGCAAATAAATCATCCCCTTTGCAATAAACAGTGATACTCAGAACTTATGTGGAAATGGATCTTTTTGCACCCATTTTCCAGGCGCAATTGGAGCAAAACAAAGAAATCTCTGTATGGAACATAGGATTACCCTTATGTCAGCAAATAAAGGGCCCATTATTTGAGTCCCCACTGCCATTCAATTTCTTCTCAATGTCCTTCTTGACCCCTCCAACAATGACCCCCCGATGTACACCTCCTCCTTTTCTCCTCCTGACTCTCCAGCTGCAGTCTGGTGAGGGAGGCCTACCCACTTCACAGACAACCAACATTTTAATCTGCCTGTACCTCCGATTTCAAACTGATTTTAAAAATGGTATCTGGTACCGCTATTAAATCTGGGAGGACCTGAACGAAACTGACCCTTCCACAATAAGTGTGGAAAACTGCCACTCCCCCCAGCTAACACTGAGACCATTTACTTTCTGTAGCTATTTAACAAAAACAACTATCATTAACACTCTGCAGAACTTTTCAATCATCATTGAAACCATATTGTACTCAGTTCATCCCTTTACATGTTAAGTCACTAGTTCAAAATAAGGGGGTCATTCAGATAATTAGTTTCAGATTCATTGGGCTGAAATGTCACTCCCAAAACTAGTGAATGATTTAAGGATTAGAATTTAAAAAAAAACAACACAGGAATCCAATCTCTTCTGATTTTAGTGATGGCTAGATGAGATAAAGATGACTAATCTGGTTTTTGGAGGAAGGAAAGGTTTTGATTATTTAAATATAATAATCATGTTCCAAAACAAAAGCAAGGCTGTGCCAATACTGGAAACCTGAAGTTAAAAAGTGCTGCAAAACTTCACTCAATCAGGCAGAATTTATGGATAGGAATGTAGTTGATGTTTCAGTTGAAGATGACATTAACAATGAGGCTCCTCTCTGTCACTTTCATAATTAATCTGTTTTTAACTTATGTCAGCTGATTGTCCAGACCTCGGAAAACCCAACTGGTGAAAGGTGCAGGAGAAGCTGAATATGAAAAGGTCAGAACAGAAACATTTCCTCCAAGGCCAATAGATTAGTCTGTTACCCATTTGGGGCAGCATGGTGGCTCATTGGTTAGCACTGCTGCCTCACAGTGCCAGGGACCCAGGTTTGAGTCCACCGTTGGGCGACTGTGCAGAGTTTGCGCATTCTCCCCGTGTCTGCATGGCTTTTCTTTGGGTGTTCCAGTTACCTCCCACAGTCCAAAGATGTGTAGGTTAAGTGGATTCGCCATGGAAAATGCAAGGTTACAGGAACGGTATAGGGGTCTGGTTGGGAGGGTCGGTGTGGAATCTATGGACTGAATGGCCTGCTTCCACACTAAAGGAGTTCTATGATTCATTATTCCCAGTCTTCCTCATCCCCAACAGTCTGACTACTCCTACTCCACCATTATCAGGCACCGCTTGCAACCATCATTGGAATCCCTAACTGCCATTGTACCACAATTGCACCAGCACACCCCCCCCACCACCCCTCGTGTAGATGGCATCAATGCCCTACTGGCCACTCCAGTTCATAATGCCTCAACTGACCACCATCATACTGAAATAGCAGCATTTCTGAGGTCCAATCTTCTACTGGAGGCTTCTGTCCCAAAGACCTCTGGACTATTAACTTCTTCACCCGCGAGTGGGAAACAGGCAGTAAAAGATTTAAAAGGGCTGCTGGTTTGTTGGGAATCCTGCTCTTCTTTAGGTTTCTCAGTCTCAAAACTGCAGTTGTAGACATAAAGCTCCTCTGGGCTATTGCCTCTCCTGAGGGTTCAATCCAGCACATTTTAGACTTTCAGACCATTTATCTTCATATACACTCTTAACATTTTGAATCAACTTGTTCATGCTTGTTATGACAAACTTAAATGGTAGATGGGACCTGAGCCCTAAGGACACTAACACTGAAGCACAGGACTCACTTTTCTCCAGGTACAGTACGTAGGAATGTTCAAGAAGGCTCCAGTATAACCAGAACTCAGCTGAAGGATGACTTCAACCCTTTTGTAATTGTTTTTAATTAACCTCTTCAGCATGTTATGACTTCTCCCATGGGAGAGGTAGAATTTGAAGCCAAATCTTCTATCGCTATGGCATGCGATCCTTCAAATAATCACCTGAATGAAAATAATGGGTACTATGTCTTCCACAATTACACAGTTAAACCAACAAAATACACAATCTCAAGTCCAACTGACAGAAGAAATAAAACACAGCCAAATAAAGAGATAAGAGTCTTCCAAAGTATTTGTGACAACATCATGAGTCACTGAACACTTACCCTGACGATAAGAATCCACTTTATAAGAGACAGCCCAAACCCAGAGATGGCTCCGTATCTGCCTGCAATGGTGTTCGTTGAGCAGAAGGATAAAAAGAATCCAATCCAGTTAAATATAAATGCAACTAAAAAAAAACCAAAGGAAATGAAAGGAGACATTAATTCGGAAGAGTTAACAAATTTATGAAGAGTGTTATGTTGTATTGACAATTGTATCATTTAGTGTATATAACAATCAATTGGATTTAGAATTTCTGCACATTGAGAATGATTTTTCTCTCTGATTTGAAGTTGTGGTTCAAAATTTTGCCAAAATTCATTGGCATAACAAACAGGAAGATTCTTGTGAATCAAAGAAACAGAGCAATATGAATATGCATGATTCATAGATTAATGGGGTCAAGTACAATCAGACCTCAAATATTTGCGGGATGGGGGGCTTCTATTAAAAAACATTGTGGAAATTAACCGTAAGGGAGCTGAAATAATTTCACAAAGGTTGGTATCCCATCACCAAGTCAACTTTTATTTACAAGTGCATAGTACATGACACTCACCCAGTTAGCGCAGAGCTGGTTCCTAGAGTGAGCAGAACCGCTGGCACCCCTGTTTATATCCATCAGCCAGGATTCCCTGATATGACCAAGTTAACAACCCCAATTGGAGAGCTCATATTCTTTGAGACCCACCTTGTTCCATTCAGTACAGGAGCACTTTTCTTACTGGATCAATATTCCATGTATTCTGTCTTGTCCGATTGATTAAGTTAATGTAAAGGATTGGTGAACAATTTCAATCGGAGCATTGTGCAACATATTCAAGGAATATACTTAGCTGAGTGATCCATTTATCTTAATATTAATGTTACATTCTTGAATTTTAAAATGCATTTAATAATGTACAGGTTTTAAGAGCAGCAATGAGTTACTATTCTGAGCAGTGTGCAATTTAGTTTAGCTGTCTCTGCAATGACCAGTGAGTAATTGTAATGTTTCTACTGAGCTTTTCGCTAAGTGGTCTGAAAGCAACGCATCATTTTTCATTTTCAGCAGATGATTTATGGAACAGTGCAAAAAATGGCTATAAAAAGGCTTTTGTCTTTGTGGATCGGACCTCCAGACATATTTGGAAGTCCTGACAGAACAGATTGTCTGTCCTGAGTGAGGAGCTAAATTTGTAAAGAAGTGGCAGAGGTGCTGATAAAGTCCATGTTAATTACTGGGCTGACTGATCAATATCAAAAGAGATGTAATGACCTGGCAAGCCCAGAACAGGTGAGAAATGAATTTTCTTTCTGACACATTCAATCTTACTAAATCAGGAACTGCAACTGAACCAGTACTATGTCCTGCGTACATCAGCGACACCGCTTCAGATAATAACACCCCCGCTTCCTTTGTCCTATCCCCTCATAGATTTTAAAACAGACCCCTCCAAACTGCTCTCCCCAAAGTGGACAAATTCTCCTCACCCAATGTCGCCAACTTACCTGGTCCAGGATCTTTTGAAGCTATTTCCTTAGGACTGGATGCAGATTCAGCAGTGTCCTCTATGGAGCACTGGCACAGCGATGACCATTGGAGTCGCTGGTCAATCTGTCAGGCAATCAGATTGGCCAGCACAATTCCAGGCAGCAGGATTCTTCCCCAGGAGCACCAGATGTCCCACTCAGCACTAATTTAGCCTCCCTGCCATGTATTAAGGATGGGTTGAACCAACTACGTCCTCCCACCTCTAGACCTCCCTCAAACCTACAAAAGATTTAAGTGCTCTTTCTAAAGCACTCTTACCCTGGCCACAACAGCCCAGTGCAGGTGCCCTGTAAAGCCGTAACCTACTTCTGGGTATAGGCCTGTTGCTGTTTGCTCGGATGTGTGTGAGGCCCATTGGGTAAGCACACCACCCTCCTCCACTGCTCCGAGCTGGCAACTCTCTTTTAATTGGCCCTTTAATGTTCTATTGATTGTGTTGCATCCGTGGAGGAAGGAATGAGCAAACCATCTATTTTCAGGTCACAATCCCGCCCACAGCCATGAAGCACGATGCTGAGTGCCTAGCTTTATAACAAAGTTTAGAAATGTCCTTCTCACCAAACAGTACATAACAGAACTTTGTCATAAATGGAATGAGAAACCTTACATCAATGTTTGCTGATTTATTTGCACAGACTCTGTATTGGCCAAGATTCTATTTAAAAGAATACACCAGTTTTTTTTTTTTCCTTTATTCATTTATTGGCATCAGCAGTTCTGGCAGGGCCTGTAATTAGTGATCAAACCCAGATGCCCTTGAGAATGTGGTGTGAGCCGTTTCTACGAACTATAGCAGTCATCCTGGTGTGAATATACTCGCAGTGACGTAAATTGCTCCTCTTCTCAATCCTAACTGGTCTACAATGTACCCTTTGGATTGTGACCTCTAATTCTGGACTCCCCAGTCATCAGGAATATCCTTCCAGTGTTTAGCCTGTCTAGTCCTGTTAGAATTCTATAGGTTTCTGTGAGACAGCACCCCCCCCCTCATTCTCATAAGCCCCAGAGAACATTGTCCTAAGCGATCCAGTCTCTCCTCATACATCAATCCTGCCATCCCTGGAATCGGTCTGGAAAACTTCCAGAGCCAAACATCCTTCCACTGATAAAGAGATCAAAACTGCAAACAAGACTCCAGCTGTAATCTCACCAAGCCCTATGCAATTGCAGCATGGCATCCTTACTCCTGGACTCAAATTCTCTTTTTATAAAGGCTTACATACAATTTTACCTTCATCATTACTTGTCTGCTTACTCTCAGTGACTGGTGTACAAGGATACCTAACTCTTGTTGCATTATCCCTTTCCCCAACCTACCACCATTCAGATAATAATCTGCCTTCCTGTTTTTTCCTACCAGAATGGATAACTTCACATTTATCCACAGTAAACTTCATCTGTCAAGCATTTGCTCACTCACTCAACTGATTCAAATCACACCGAATCATCTCTCCATCCTCCTCACAGCTCACCCTCCCACCCAGTTTTGTGTCATCTGAAAACCAAGTAACCAGCAAACATTTTTAGGCAGCTACAGCCCCAGTGGCTGTGGGGAAGATGGGGGAAGTGGAGAAGCTGGTCTTTCAATGAAAGCTGGGAGGAGTGGCAGGCCAGTGAACGAAGATTATCAGGTGTCACATAAAGTAGGAAGGTTCATCAAACACCCATGGATTATGAATTAATCACACCTTTAGACTTTAAATTTCATATTTTATACTCTTTCAAAAGTTAATTATTTTTAAAATATTTCTCAATACGAAGACTGTTTAAAAATCTGATGAATATTAATGTGACAAAATTAAATTTATGACATTTAGCATAATTTACCATTTTTTAAAATATCACTTTTCGAAATGCTTGCTGATTGAAATGATGGTACTTTCTAAAAACATTACATTTTTAATTTTGTAAAAATAATTATGTGTATTAAAAATGTGATAGTGCAATGCCTGTTTGATGTGATTTTTCAATGGCATTTTTCAGCAAAGCCTATTTCTCAGTGCTTGCAGTCAAATGATTATTACTCACTGTTATTTTCATCCACATTAGTCTGCATTGGGCCTCACTGCAACCCATACTGGGAGGGAATCCTTTTGCAAAGTAGCCATAATTCTGACCACCAAGATTGTGGTAAATTCATATAGAGATTTACTTGATATTAGCAGTAAGAGCTGGCACTGACTGCAAAATCCAAACTTTTAAGTTGCAGTAGATGGGCTTAATCGTGAAAACATCGTGCTAATTTGAAACTTTAGACATGAAAGTTTTTCAATTACTTTAGTCTATGCACAGTTTTATGAAGTTGCCACACTGATAGGATAGGTAGAGAAAACTATTTCCACTGTGTGTGAAGTTGAGGACTAGGCAACATTGTATAAAAATTAGAAGTAGATTGTTCAGAAGGAAAATGAAGAAATCTTTCCACTTCTTGGATGGAAGCATCCATTATCTGGAAGATGTCAAGAGACTCACGTTGCCTCTTCTAAGGACGACCTGCCATATCCTCTGTTAATCAGGCAGTTCCATGGACACTAGTGGGACGGACTTCCTTGGAATTAGAGCAATAAGAAGCTCTTGCCCTCAGCAGTACCAAGCACATGTCATGGCTTCTGCTGGGGGAGGAACCCCAGAGTCCCAGCACAGAACAGCAATTAGTGATGAACTTTTTTATTCATTCACAGGATGAGGATATTGCTGGCTAGTCTTTTTGTTGCCCATCCCAGAGAGCAGTTAAGAGTCACAACAACAACAAAAACAAAGTTGCT
>NW_025965740.1:87251-89318 GCF_021869965.1 Rhincodon typus | reverse complement strand
AAGGGTCTAGGCCCGAAACTTCAGCCTTCCTGCTCCTATGATGCTGCTTGGCCTGCTGTGTTCATCCAGCTCTACACCTTGTTACTTGTACCAAAGGTGGCACCATTATAGGCAGCCATTGTAAAAACTTTTCACTGCACTCCTGTACTTCTGTACTGGAGTAAACGTAACAATTAAGGATATTCTACTCAGAGAGTTTGACTGACATTACAATTGTATTGGCCTTAGGCAACATTGCAATCAGTAGGTGTGGCAGCATTTGTGGAGACTGAAAAAACTACGTTAAGGTTTCAAGTCCAATTTGACTCTTCTTTGAAAGAATTGTACGAAAAAAGTGTCAACAGACATAAAACATTAACTGTGTTTCTTTCTCTACAAATGTTGCTGGATCTATTGAGTTTCTCTAGTGCTTCTACTTTATTCAAGATCTCCAACGTCCCAGAAGGAACAAACAGTAGCACTGGATGAAGACAAAATAAAAACTGAAAGAACTGTGGATGCTGTAAATCAGGAAATAAAACGGAGTTTGCTGGAAAAGCTCAGCAGGTCTGGCAGCATCTGTGAAGAAAATAATCAGAGTTAACATTTCAGGTCCAGTGACCCTTCCTCAGAACTGGTGGTGGCTGAGAAAACGTCAGTTTATATTGCAGAAAATAGGGAGGGGATGGGGTAGGGTGATATGTCGGCTATAAATGTTGGTGGTGGGCAACATTGACTTTGTCATTGATCTTTGTAAAAGGCAGATAAACATCTCTGTGAAGCAGAAGTGATTACAGATGACCTTAAAAGAGGCACCAATGGGTCACAACATTGTCAATGCAAGACATTCTTGAGTGCAAAGAGGTACAGAGCTGGTTCCATTTCCACATTAACTAAGAGTATCATGCAATCCTATCTGCTCTTCACTGACCAATCCCCACCACTCCCTACCTGCACTCACCTATCATGATCCCACCTACCTTCCCCAGCCCCACCACTCCTCTCTCTATTTATTTCTGAGCTCCTTTCCCCCTCCCCATTTCTGAAGAAGGGTCCTGACCCAAAACAAGATCTTTCCTGCTCCTCTGATGCTGCCTGGCCTGCTGTGTTCCTCCAGCTCTACACTCTTACCTTTTTTGGGGAACGAGGGGGTTGGAAAGAGAAGGGATCAGTGCTCAGGCAGCGCTTACACTCATTAACTATCGGTTTCCAACATGAGAGCACTCGATGAAATAAGGTCCAATGTCAAAGAGGCAAAATGAGTCACCACATGGCCTTCCTTGTTGGAATACCCCAAGCCTGATTCTATGGGAAAGCTGCCCTTTGCAAGAGATAAGATTATTGCTAAGAACCTGTGCTTTTCTTTATATGTCTGACACAGATTTATTGCGATTGTCACTGGTGGATCCAACCACAGGAAGTGTGATTGTTGCTCTTCCTGCAAAGCAATATAGGTTCAGGGAGATGGAAGAGGAGCAGATGCGTCAACACCAGCTACAAGTTGCTGCAGACCCCACACAGCCTCCACCACACGAAGAGGTCACCACCGAAGGGTCCCTCAGGATGTTTTGGAGACAGAGTGTCCTTGATGGCATTTCCTCAAGACGAGTGCAGTGATGGCATAGGCTACGGATGTCCCAGACACTGTAACTAGCTGCTGGAGAGGGACCTGTGACCTACAGGAGTCAGTGGTCATCCTGTCCTGAGACTGTCAAAGTGACAGCTGCATTGAACTTTCCTGTGATTGGCTGGTTCCAGGGAGCAATGTGGGACCTGTGGGAGATTTCTCATTTGCCCACCCAAAAATGCATCAAAATTGTGCCTGTACCATTTGTGCCAGATCTAATCAGTTCACCTAGTTTCCCTGAACTGAGGTCAGCACTGCAGCCCATGCAGTGGGATTTACCAATGTCGTTGATTTCCCCGGGAGGCAGGGCACCATCAACTGCTCACACATCACATAGAAAGGTCCCTGGCATAACAGAATGGACTTCATCAATCTAAACGGTTTTAATTTCATTTAATGTGTAAATGATTTCCGATCACCAATTCCACTTCTTAGATAACAAGGTGTAGAGCTGGATGAAC
>NW_025965740.1:78083-86751 GCF_021869965.1 Rhincodon typus | reverse complement strand
CTCTATGATGCTGCTTGGCCTGCTGTGTTCATCCAGCCCTGCACCTTGTTGTCTCGGATTCTCCAGCATCTGCAGTTCCTACTATCTCTGATAGTATTTAAATAATGGTTTTCAGAAAGATTACTTGCAAACATCACCAAGATAGGTGTGCCAACTTCTGACTACACAGTCTGTCAACCAAAACAACAAGAATAGACAATGATACCATAATTTTTTCTCCTCTTCCGGACTAGACTCTTTATTTGTAGAGTTTATTATCTAGTACTTAAATGTTTTATTTTAAGGGCACACTCTTGAACAACTGACATCCACGACCAGCCTAGGTAACTCCAGCTCTGCTGAGCAATCTTTGTACCGATTTTAGTTCTCAACCATTCTAGTGGGACAGCCAATATTTCACATGTAGCAACCACAATCCTTGGCTTACACCAAGTCCAAAGTCTGGCCATGGCTCATTTCTCAGCCTTGACCATGAAGCCTACTTGTCCCTCACTCAAATACAATGCACTGATCAATCAGTCACATTGCCTATGGATAAGGTCAACTCTTGTTGGTAAGCATTTTTATATTATTTTATCAACTCCTGGAAAATCTCTGTTTAGACTCCCAGGTGCTAGCTGCTTCAGTGTTTGGAGTGTTGTTGAACCATAGCTTGTTAAACCATTGAACTTTGTTGTTGCAGATCACTGTTCCAGTGGATGTAGCAGCTTTCATTTCTTGCTTATAATTAGGATCATTTACAAAGATCATATCAAAAAACCCTGGAACTCTATTTTTGCACCACTAAAAAGAGCTATTTAATCCATCACATATAGGCAGGCTCATTGAATGATCCAAACCAATTCAACTGAGTCTCACACCCTTTTAAGCCCTGCATCTTCCTCAACTTTAAATGTTTAGATACATTTTGCATGATAGATGCAATGCGTCCTGACCCAACCTATCTCAGTGGCAAAACATACCATATGGGAGCAGTTAACTGTGAAAATAAATTTCTCCTGACCTCTTTTCTAGCAGTTTAACTTGCTGATCACTTCTCACTGACTCCTTAATAAAAGGGAATGATTGTTTACCCCAAACATCTAACCAGAACTAGTTAAAATTTTAAATACTGCTGCTAAATCTACTTTTAGCCATTCCTGTGACCAAAATTTTGGTTAACGAGCTTGCTTTTATGGTGCATTTTAAAGATACATAGGAAGGGAAGAGAGCTATGGAGGGAATTGCATTGACCATGGAAAGAGTACTGCTAATGACAGAGTAATTTATATCGAGGATGCACAACAAGCCAAAATTGGAGGATGCAAACAGCTTGGAAGTCCATGGAGCTGGATGATTTAAAGTGATATAGAGGAATGAGGCCTGAAAAGAATTTGAAAATGAGAAGAAGAATTTTGAAAATTGAGGTATTTGTTAATTAACAATGTCCTATTTTTGGTCAGTGAGCGTACGAGCGGTAGGAGTGACATGGGAACGATGCAAGTTAGGACACAGGCAGGATATAGTTGTGATACATCTGTTTCGTAAGGAGTCATTGCTCAGGTAATATACAGGTACCACACTGGATTTAGTAAAATCACTGGTGAGGAAATGTTGCTTGAGCAACACAAGGTGTTTTCTTTTGATATAAACATAGTTCCAAAGAATTAAAAGATTGATTTGGGGATCCGGTTTCTGTACTGTAATGGACATTGTCATAACCCATCTAGAGTCTAACTCTTTTTGCCACTGTGCTGATTCACAAATCAAGAATACTAAGTTGCACAACATAATATCATGTAAAAACTTTACAGTGCAAATAAACATTTTCAGGATAAAATGGAAAACGTTGTAGGAGAATAATAATTGTGGAAATAATTGTATTTTCTCTTTACTGTGTCCAGGGGCATCATCATAGTTTGTTAATGATATTAATGGATTTTCCTCGAGTACTATTGCCCCTTTAGCAGCTACCAATGCTTGTAAGAGGGCAAGTTAAAGAGATACAACTGCAGTTCAAAGATAATGAAATTGTTATGAAAATTATTAGCAGTGTGTATAACACACACACACACACACACACACACAGAGTAATTAAGAATAAAAATAAACATGTTGGTGTGATTCATTTTTGTACATGACTAGCAGAATTTCCATATTGGCAAGTTTACCATAAAAGTTTAGTCTCAGCAAGAGAGGCTTCACATTGAAGGAGTTATCAGCTGTCTAAGTTTGAAAGGAATATTAGTGGTTTCTGGATTTATCTTAAGTGTATACTCATGTTAAGCATATAGTGTTGTGGAAGTCAGAATGTTCCCTTTATTCATTTCAATTGAAGTCTGTTTCTGTTAAATACATAATTTGGGAAATTTTCTCTAAATGCATAGTCTTACAGTCATGCCCCCACTTTCACCATTGTACTGTAAAAGTTAATCCGTTAATTGTTCATCTGCTTATGAGAGTCTAGACTAGAGATTAGGCAATAATCTTTTAAAGCTGCCAATTGTCCTATTACAGTATTGTAAATATAAAACAGCATTATGTTTAAATGTTTCTCTTGTGTGCAGCATTTCTACTCTAAATTACATGTGCATATTTGATAATTGTTTCAAAAGCCTTGGGAAATAAGATCTTCATTTCACCCATCATAAAATCAGTGAACTTCTTGAAAGTCCACAAATAATTGTTGAACGTAATACATTTTATTGGCAAAAAGCAAGGATCTTTTGGCTTGTGTTTTCTGTCTGCAGATGATATTTAAAACCATTTGTAGGTAATACATCGCTCAGGCTGCTTAAATAGGTACAACTCAGGGTGAAACTGAGTCGTAGAAACAAAGACTTGATTTCTGCTATGTGCTGATCACAGCTACCTTAGCACTTGGAGCACTATAATTAGGCTCAGTATCCTTGACCTAAGATTGGTTTAAAAACATATTGCATATATTACTTAGAGATAGTAAGAACTGCCGCTGCTAGAATCAGAGACAACACAGTGTGGAGCTGGAGGAACACAGCAGGCCAGGCAGCATCAGAGGAGTAGGAATGTTAACATTTCGGGTCGGGACCCTTCTTCAGAAAAATGCTTGATGCCAATTAAGATGAACAAGAAAGTTTACATGCTTGAGCATCAAATAATGAGAGAATCAAGGAATTAATACAATCCATGGTTAAATAACCTGCTGTCACAAACACCTAGAAACTTTTCAATGGTTTTCTTGATTGCCTGCTTTAATGTTCGGGCACAGTCAACCGTACCCCTGGAGAAATGATGTGAATAGGTGAAAACTGTTGTTATTCAGGATTTCACCAAATATTCACTGAGGCTGTAATGGGACATTGGAAGAAATCCACAGAAATTCTTATACAGCCTTCGCTTATAAATAAAAAAAATCATATAAATCATAAGAGGAAGTCTAGCATTTGTGGAATGAAATGTCAGCAAGAATCAGTACCTTCAGGAAAGGTGAGAAGTACAATACAATTTACTACAGAAAAAAAAATGTTTTTTAAGGATTGGATGTCAGGTGCATAATGTCATTGCAGGTGTGTTCAAATAAATTCAAGCTCAGTCACGATTATTGGAAATATAGCACAACTTGATAAATAGTATGCTTTACTAGTCTAATCTGCTGAATAGAGCATACTTATGGTCATTTTCTGTGGCTAATTGAGCACTACTGTGATCATGATACTGCCTGCAAACAATTCAACTGGACTTTTGAAGATTAAACAGAAGGAGCTGGAGTGGGACTCAACTCTCTTGTCACAAAACCAATCCTAGGGGCTACCATAGCCTTGGTTAACATATGGAGTATGGTGTTAGACATTAAAACTACGATTTGAAAACTTTATTCAGAAATAGAAAGGGACAAAAGATAACATTGGCAGGCATCTAAAAGCAATGCTCTTTTATGGAAGGAACTAAAGAGATCGAAGGGAAGGTAGCTTAAATTTAAAACACTCCAGTTAGAAACTGCCCTTGGGCAATCTAGCAGCTTCAATGTTACTGCAATGGACTCCTGACAAATTCAAACCTAGTCAAAAATGAAACATTCTCACTTGACCTTTTTCCTAAAGGTTGACTATTTTTAGTTATCCAGAGGAAGGGATGATAGGAAAACCACTATGCGTTACCTCGTTGTAGGTCAACATGGAGTAGCACTGTTAGTTAACTAAGAGGAAGAACTGCAGAGAGAGAGCGAGAGAGTGTTGACATAAGCACTTGGATTAATTGGATTTATTTTTTAATTCATTGATGGGATGAGTATATTGCTGTCTCACGCCTCTGAATTCTGGGTCCAATTGCCTTGAAGGGCTTGTGCAAAAAGAATCAATGTCAGTTGTCAGAGGTGTTGTCTTGTAGATGAGATGTTAAACTGAAGTCCTAGTGTTGGGTGGATCAAAAAGATTGCATGACACTCCTTCAAGAAAGTCTTGGGAACTGACCAACAGTTAACCTACAATCAACATCACAGAAACCGATTACCTAGAGTTTGCTGTGTGCAGTCTGGCTGCTGCATTTGCTATATTATAGCAATGACTCACACTTCAAAAATTGGCTGTAAACCAGTTTGAGATATCAGTTGGATAAAATACATTGGAAAATAGGAATTAGAAGTGGGATTAGGCAAGTCAGCCCTTCGAGACTGCTCCACCATTTAACATGATCATGGCTGATCTTACGCTGGTCTTAACTCCACTTTCCTGCCTGCTACCTATAGTCCTTTATCAAACTTTTCATCAGGAATATATCTATTTCTGTCTTGAATCAGTTGATTAAGTCTACCTCCACTGCACTCTGGGGCAGTGAGTTCCATAGATTCACAACCCTCTGAAAGAAGTAGTTTCTCGTCATCTCAGTTATCTATGACCACTTGTTTGCAACTGTCCCACAAGGGGCAACATCTGTTAAATGTTCGCTTTATCAACCCCCTTTAGTATTTTATATACCTCAATCAGATCCCCCCTCATTCCTCTGAATTCTAGCGAGTACGAACCCAAACTATTCAATCACTCCACATATGACAGCCTTTTAATCCCTGGAATCAAGCTGGTGAACCTCCTCTGAACTGCCTGCAGTGCCACCACATCCTTCCTCAAGTAAGGAGATCAAAACTGAACAAAATACTCACCAGCACAATGAAGAACTACTCATGCTAAAGACCTGAAACAGAAACAGAAATTACTGAAGAAACTCAGCAGGTCTGACAGCATCTGTAGAGAGAAAGCAGAGTCAACATTTTAAGTGTGCTGATCTTTCTTTAGAATCAATAGTAGCTAGATAAAGGTGGTATATATGTTGATGACAGGGAGTGGGGCGGGGAAAGAAATGAGCAGATAAATGGAGACAGAACCCAGAGGAGAGAAAGAAAGGTAAGCAGACAAAATGGAATGCTTGATATTAAGCCAAGAAAGGAGAAAAGATGACAATGTGGACCATGAGTAGGTGAAAATGGGTTGGCTGTATTCAAAGCAGCTCATATGACGATAGCGTGCGGGATTTGGGAGTTGGTAAAGGACAATGAAGGTGGTGTTCAGGCTCTAAAATTATTGAACTCGATACTGAGTCCTGAAGGAGATGTTCAATGGTTGTGAAAGGTGCTATATATATTTTTTCTGTGAAGTGCAGTGTGTTGCTTAAGGTAGGGACAAGTATTTAAATGAGTATTCTTTATTTTCTTCTCAGATGCTAAGTGCAAATGTGATAGGAAAACCTCTTTTTATCAGACTGACTTGGACTTCCTCAGTCTGACAATGGCTTTTCTGACCATTATGTTAACAAATCGTCTTCTTTCATGTGCTAACTGATCTGTTGTGCTTTCCTGATTCATTTCTGTTTCTATTTTCATACTTCCAACATTAGTAGTTTGCTTCTTACCTGGACTTTTGATTTCATATGAAAATGTTGGAAACAAGATGATACCCATGTAAACTTCAAATTTCAAATATGACAATTTCCATCTGATAACTATCCAGAGCCATTTGAAAATAACCGTGTTTAATTAACTTTTCTCATTGAACAATTTATTTAGCTAAAAAGAAACTGCAGTTAAGGTTTGAACCAATTCAAATCTATCTTTCTCCTCTGTCTGTTGCCAGACAGAAGTATGGAGCAAGTTAACATGCTGCATTTAATGTGTTCATATAATTCATGGCTTGACCCTTAACTGTTACTCAAAAGGATATTTTTGTTGCAGGGTTTGGCATTTGCAACAACAGCTTAAGGCAAAAAGATAGTGCACTGTCTTCAAGACATCGATCTAGGAATAAAAAGACTTGAGCAGTTCTAAACTGGCATGAAGTCTTACGTACTTGACACTTAACTCCTCAGAACAGAATTTGTCTAATTTTGATGTAAAATTGTTTCAAGCAACGTTCTTTTCTTTGGTCTATCACTAGACAAATAATGGCTTGCACACAGCATGCTCCCTGCACAATATCAAACCATTGCAGTGATCCAGTACTTGGAACATTTGACCTTTTAAGTTTAAAAATCTGAACTTGGCAATTGGCCTGCTTGTCATCCACTGTGGAGTGAGGGCAACAGTGCGCTTTAAACAGCAAGGGTAATAAATTGGTTATTGCTGTACTCTTTTACATTGTGGTGAAAGATTACTGAATTAAACAAGCAAACAGTTTCCATGGAAAATGAATCCTCCCTGATTATGCTCAGCCAATTAATTCATTTTTCTTCCAAATAAATTCTTTCTTTCAGTTAACAGTTTAGAATTTCCATAACCTCTGCCAAGAGGGCAACAAAACCATACGAATACATTCTTAGCATGAGTTACGGATATCAGATTAAACATGAATTTTTATAAATGGCATGAGAGTAATTTATATACTAGCAAGGTTGTCCCAGATTGCATCATTTACTGCTTCTAATATTTTACAATTTATTTATGATAAAGATTTGAATTACCTTTGATGTTCATTTACCATAAACACAGAGGCATACAAATGAAATACTTTATGAACACTAAATCACATGTCAGCAGACTGGAGACATTATATGTCTCAGTGATTTAGATCAGGGCAAAATTACCTTTAAGCACAATTAGCCTCTCATTTATCTGTAGTATGTCACATTTAATTAATAAAAGCTAGTATTTATTTCAGCTGTAGCTACGCCTGAACAGGAACAGCATGTTCTGCAATAAGAAGATCTATCATTTTATCCTTGATCTACTCCAGCTGTGCACTTGGAATAACAGTAACTGTGTGAGAGAACCATTAGTGTAGTGATTTCTACCAGAATCTTATGTCTTCATTCAATAAATCGGCAACTTAATAGCATGCATACACTCCAGCTGTTTGCATGGGAGGAATCTTTTATTTAACCATTAAAAGTGGCAGTGAATGCTTGGAATTTGTTTTTTAATCTGTAATGATAGAATTTCTCCCCTCTTCCTTTCCTATAAACAGCTGGCAGAGCTCTACTCTGTGATATTGTACTCATGCTCTGCACCATATTAGCTAGTATCAGTAGACTGAAGTTGTCCACAAGTACATAGATGGAAATAATGAGACTGTTCTCCAGCAAACGGGCAGTGGCAGATATCAGAGAATATATGTTGTGCAGGTTTTATTTTTGACAACTTTTTTTGTTTTATAAGGAATTTATTTAAAAGTGGTTAATTTGATCTAAGCCAAGATAATGACTACTTGTTGAACATGTGCAGCAAGTAGTCCTATAACTGGTTTGAAGTGCTGGTGCTCTCCTGCCTTTGATCTCTGTGCACTAATTTCTGCTACAATGTTGGGTGTCACTAGGATCACTAGGGAAGACTATTTACATAGGTCACTTCATGTAGAGTCATGCTCGGCTATAAAACTGGTCCAAACAACTTTCAATGTCTTTGGTAAGAGCAGATTGGGGTATTTGTGAGTAGAAGCATATGACACTGATCTTCTTTCCTGTAATTGGATCTAAGAGCCCATTGGGGTTACGGTGGTGGGGGATCAACCACCACAGACATATAGTTTATTACCTGATAACAATTAGGTATAAGTTATGTTAATCCATTAGACATTGTTATCGTACCAAGACTATGCAGATCCTGGGAATATGGCTCTGCATTCCATGACATCCGAAGATGGTCTGCTTTATCGTAACCCAAGCTTGTATGATTTCATCAAATTGGCTGAAGCTCAGTGCAATCTCCAATATTAACCCTTTCAAACCATTACCTTATATAGTACATCCTCTTCAATCATTTTTTTCCCATATACATTCACGTACACAATTATCTTTAATGCTATCCTACTGTTTCTGCTAATCCTTGATTAGCCATGGTTAGTCCATGATATTATTTGGCAGACTTTGATGTCTTCAATTTCTTTAACAGATGAACCCTTACCTGGGGGAAAAAAAAACAAGTAGGTATGTCACAGTTTTTCACTAATCCAAGGAGATCAGTAATGAATTATCTACAGATTTCCTCTGAATGCTGAACTCTCCTGTTAACTTTTGCAACTTCAAAGATGTTTTGTGTTCTCAGACAAATGTAATTGTCAAAAGCTTATGGGAGTTCTTCAAAAGTATCTGCACCTTCTTGGAAATTTAAAATATTATCAGCTTATAGGTCCTATTGAATGAAATAAATTTTTATCTAAAAAAACGCGAAAGAACTGTGGATGCTGTAAATCAGGGACAAAAACAAAGTTGGTGGAAAAGCTCAGCAGGT
>NW_025965740.1:73727-77583 GCF_021869965.1 Rhincodon typus | reverse complement strand
ATTTCTGAAGAAGGGTCTAGACCCGAAACGTCAGCTTTCCAGCTCCTATGATGTTGCTTGGCCTGCTGTGTTCATCCAGCTCTACACCTTGTTGTCTCAGGTGGGGCTAGTGTAGTTTGGGAACATGGTTGGCATGGACTAGTTGGACCACAGGCTATGATTCCATGCTGTATGACACCATGTATATTTTACAAGACGGCTGGTGCAAGCAAAAATGGCTATGGAGTAGATTAAGTGCTGTCTAGAGAAACAGAGACGCCCATCAAATGCCACACCTACAGATGTGCAAGGAACTTCAAACAACATCAAAGCGAACTGTTGTGACTAAAAAGATAATGAGGGACAGACGACCTTATGCAGATGCCCCGAAGTGCAGACACGTGTATTTTTTTCTTTTTGAAGAATAACGAGAACAGGAGTTAAAAGTAGTTTTAACTCTACTGGAGTCTGCTAGTGCCAATGATTATTCTCATGTGTACTAGCCCGGGTTTCAGCATCAGTCTGCTGGGAATGACACAGTGGAATAAAACTACCCATTAGTTACCCCTGTGTTGCAAGTAAAAGGGGACTCTCTATCACTCCAAATGCTGCCAACCGAACAAACTGAAAGAAGGCAACAGAAAGACTCTTTCTGTCAGCACTAGGATCATGCTAACCAACGTTTGAACATGTCTGTGCCACTCCAATACTGATCGGATAGCAGTGATCTGCACTGTGAGCTGAATCCAGAATCTCACCCTGTCCCCATCCCACCTTTCTTCCTGTGACAGTGCTGACTCTGCCAATATGTTGAACCTTTAAGTTTATTCCTTTATTTTTCTGGTCTGGTCAAAAGGAATCAGAATGACAGAAGCTCAATCAATCTACAAAGCTAAGGATTATGAAACCAACTGACTCAACTGCCAACGTCAATGCTACCAGTAACCACCCACTCCAACCACAACAGCTACACTGCTTGACTATCCACTGTTTGTGAATAATTCAGATACTGACCCATGTTGTACAGTAGAAGGTAGATGTTTTTGAAACAAAGACAGAAGTTGCTGGAAAAGCTCAGCAGGTCTGGCAGCATCTGTTGAGAGAAATCAGAGTTAACGTTTTGGGTTTGGTGACCCTTCCTCAGAACCAGTATCCACAATTCTTTTTGTTTTTTATTTAGTAAATATTTTTGGACTGAGCCTAAGTCCACAATTTTAGTGAGAGTTTTTTTTATCAGTTTACTATTTAATATTGCAAACCCTCCAGCACTCGATGACTCATGACAGAAATTTGTAAAAGAAGTGTCACTGAACACAAGTGTCATGTTCGTGGCATTTCTCAATGATAAAAATTTTATAACATAATGTTTCATTTTTAATGTTTTCAGTGGTCAGTCCGCCTTGAGATTTTTCATAGTTGTTCTCAACTCTCATACTCTAACTGGCATCTGGCCTTGTTCGGGTGCCCTGCCAATTCAGCTCTCTAATTAGACTTTGCAAATTTTCATTTCAGTTTTGAATGCTGTTGCATCTTTGTGTGAAGCTCTACTTTGTTGACAGTGATGAGGCTAAAATTTTCCAAATAGGATGACAGCATTGATGTGCTGAGGGATCTTAGGGTTCAAGTCCATAGCTCCGTGAAAGTGGCCACGCAAGTAGATAGGGTGGTAAAGAAGGCATATGGCACGCTTGCCTTGATGAGTCACAGCACTGAGTAGAAGAGTCAGGTTGTCATGTTGCAGCCTTTATAAAACTTTGGATAGGCCAAGACCCACTGTTTGAGCTTACACTGCATTTTCTCGTATTCCATCTTTGTACATCATGTTCCCAATCCATGGGCCTAACCTCCTACCCCTCATCCTGTACACACATCCAGCTTTTATGTCTTCCAGTGTGCTTCCCTGCTGTATGCTTAATAGTTGCATCTCTCTATTGACTATCCCCTGTTGGTAAATATTTGGCTCAATACCCACTTTTGATAGCTGTCTTTGTGGACCATTGGTCTCAGAATTCGACAATCAGAATTGATCTGTCCATCATCAGACTGTTAATTGTGGCAGCTTGACCCTCCTAGCTGTGTAATATTTGGAAATGAGATGTACCTGGCTCCTCACCATTTTCTATCACTCCTTCAGAATCTGCAAAGTTGTAATCCATACTCTAAAGACCACGTATTTTTATTTTTGGACTGTGAATTCAAGAAAGGGAAGATATTGCTTTAAACCAAGGAGACTGTGCAAAAAGGTGGCTGCCGTTATTTAAGATAACAAGGTGTAGAGCTGGATGAACACAGCAGGCCAAGCAGCATCCCCCTACCGCATCCCAAAACCAGCCCAGCTCGTCCCCGCCTCCCTAACCTGTTCTTCCTCCCACCTATCCCCTCCTCCCACCTCAAGCCGCACCCCCATCTCCTACCTACTAACCTCATCCCGCCCCCTTGACCTGTCCGCCCTCCCTGGACTGACCTATCTCCTCCCTAACTCCCCACCTACACTCACCTTTACTAGCTCCATCCCCACGTCTTTGACCTGTCTGTTTCCTCTCCACCTATCTTCTCCTCTATCCATCTTCTATCCGCCTCCCCCTCTCTCCCTATTTATTTCAGAACCCCCTTCCCCTCCCCCATTTCTGAAGAAGGGTCTAGGCCCGAAATGTCAGCCTTCCTGCTCCTATGATGCTGCTTGGCCTGCTGTGTTCATCCAGCTCTGCACCTTGTTATCTCAGATTCTCCAGCATCTGCAGTTCCTACTATCTCTGCCATTACTTAAATCATGTTTACTGGAACATATTGAGAGTTTTATATGGTGTTGCTTTCCCCTGAAACAGGGAAAAGAGAAAACAGAAACCATAGAGCCTGAAGCTTGACAAAAATGCCTTGATTGGTTGCTGATCAGGTGACCATGGCCTGTGTGGGCTACTAAGTAGAAAACCCACTTAACCCACACAGAGTCAGCATCAAAAAAACTTTCCTGTTTGAAGGTACCAGAAAGTCTCCAGAAATGGCTGCTGTATTTCTCTCCCCTTTCCCTGCAAATCTTCTGTTGGAGGAGGAATAAAACACCTTCAGAGACAGCCAAAGGACAAATTCTCAATCAGTGAGTGAAAGAGAGCGTTAGTGTGTAAACAAACTTGTGACAACAGCAAAAAGGAACTGCAAAGAAGAGAAAAAAAGCAACTAGTTTTATCCTGTGGCCCAGGGGGATATCATCAAACTGTATTTCCTGATCTTTGTCTCTTTTATCAGCTTTCATATCTATATCCATCTTTGTGCCTCTCTATTTGTGACTAGTGGAATATATGAAGGGGTAGAGTTTAAGTTTTAGAGTTATAAGTTAGCTATTCATATTTCCAAATTACCGTTCAAGTCAACAAAGAGTTATTTGCTTATTAAGTAGGAAAACCTGTTGAGTGTTTACTTTAAACCTAGGTTAGTCAGTCAGGTAAATTGAGGACTTTGGACAGTTTGATGAAATGTTTTGACATTTGTGATCACTCTGGGAAAAATGGGGCTTGATTTCCAACAATTACCCCAAGTGAATGGGGACAATACTAAACAGTAGAATCACAGCGTCATACAGCATAGAAACAGGCCCTTTGGCCCAGCATGTGAATGCCGACCAAGAAATATGCTGAAATACACTAATCCCATTGACCTGCACTTGGTCCTTGCAAAGCCTTGACATTTTAAATGCTCATCCAGATGTTTATGAGCATCTCTCATTTCCCAAGGATGGCTCTTTTTATCAAATATCACAGGCCATTCAACCCATTCAATATCCTTTGACTAATGTTTCAGGATAGTAGGAACTGCAGATGCTGAAGAATCTGAGATAACAAGGTGTAGAGCTGGATGAACACAGCAGGCCAAGCAGCATCTG
>NW_025965740.1:70748-73227 GCF_021869965.1 Rhincodon typus | reverse complement strand
ATCAAGAGTTATGGGGAAAGGGCAGGCAAGTGGAGATGAGGAATGTCAGATCAGCCCTGATCACATTGAATGGTAGAGCAGGCTCAAGAGGCCGAATGGCCTACAGTTTCTAATGGTCTTATGATTTTAAGTCAGAGATTGCTGATTCACACATTTTGGCATTAGTCGCTACTCTATGTAAACCAATGAGGATCGACATTCCAGAAAATAACTCAACTGTTTTTGAACAAATTCATAAAATGTGATCTGTTCGAGACTGTGCGCTTATTGTGGTTTGGAAAAGTAGCAGGTCTTCACCAGGGAACCAGACCCAACAGTGAGAGGAGAGGAGGTAAGATGTGAAGAAAAGAATCAACACTGACAACATTGTGAGGCAGACTGCTCTGAACAGCTCATGTGTCACAAAGTGAACCAAATAACGAATCACCTGTGTTCATCCAGCCTGAAATTCAGGAAGCGGAGGATGATTTGAAGGATATTTTATGTTGCTAAGATCCTTTCACCAGCCCTCTAAATCATCACCCAATCCCTCCACTCCCCTCACAAGACCTCCTCGCCTGCCTGGGACTTGCCATGAGGAAATTTCTCAAAACCGTGGTTGCGGTAATTGGACAGAACGATGCCAGGGTAGGTCCAGAATGATCAGCAAACAGTTGTCCCATAAGTCTGACTGAAGAGAAAGCAGGAATGCAGTGTTGAGAAAATGAACTGCGCTCGGTCAGACTGGTTGAGAGGGGAGCTTCAGAGGCAGCAAGTACCCCACTGTGGAAGAAGCTGGAACAGCAGAAGATCGACATTGAGCCACATGCTGAGAAATAGGTTAAACTAAAGAAAAAAGAATGTAATTATTCATCACAAGCTTACGAAAATATCTTATAAAGACAGTTAGAGAAACCAATGCCAAATAAGAAATTAGCAAAGGAATTAAGCTGCATTTCACCTCTGCTCCAGCCAAAGCAACTGAAACTGAACCTTTACAACGTTGCAGTTCTTAGCAGCAGGATTCACATATACAGCAAATTTATCAATGTAGACTTTCTGTGATAAGAATAACTGCCCCAAGCTCAAGTTAAAATAACTTGGTGTCTTTAAGACTGAACTTCAATCCTAATCCCCGGTGGGCAAATCCATCGATGGAGGAAATTGTCATAAAACTGTATGTACAACTTATGAAAAAAAATATGATTTTCAAGGATTGCCTGAAAACTGTATGAGAAACTGTGAAATGAGAATAGGTTGCTTAACCAAACTGAACCATTATTCCAAGCCTGCATGAGCTTTCTTCAACTCTGGACTTCATAAAACGTATGGAGTGACCACAAAGACCACCGACCTTTCCCTCTTGGCCTCAGTACGCCTTTGACTTCAAGGTGACCTGCAATCTGTAGAGATGACTCCACCGATGTGGGATTCTGTCTGAACTGGTCATATTCCATGGTGTTGACTCCTGCATGGTTCTGAAGAAGGGTCTAGGCCTGAAACGTCAGCCTTCCTGCTCCTCTGATGCTGCTTGGTCTGCTGTGTTCATCCAGCTCTCCACCTTGTTATCTCATTTTCAAAGAACTTGAAATAATTATCATTTGTTTACTTCCAAAAAGCCAGATTTCAATGGGATTTCTCAAACAGTTTAATGAACAGTTGCCATGCTATAGAACATTTCAGTTGCTGGTTAAAACATTATAACATGTGCAGTCACTGCACCCCATGAATAACATTGGCAGCTGCTTCACTACAGCTGAACATTGCAAAGCTTGTTTAAACCTAACATAATCTTTCCTCATTGCAATAAATCATTCCAAGACCAACAATAATCATGACAGGTCAAGGATAATAGATATTGCTGAGTTCATTAACAAAGCCCATGTTTCCTCTGGGAAAACTGGAGACACATCAACTATTATAATAATGTATGAACAGTCTGAGGTTACTTTGTCACACATTAAGAGATTTAGGTTATGTCAGGAAGAATAATTTGCGAACGTTGAGAGACATACAGTTACTTTCGAAATGCTGAGATGTGTTATAGCCTTGAGACTGTAATACTTTCCTCTCACCTCCTGGTCTCCCCATGGCAACCATCAGTCACTGGCTAAGTGCATCAACAGATGGTTTGCTCCCAGGCAACAACTAATTTCTGTGTGCAGCAAGGTGCAAAGACGGGGCCTTGGCAGCACGTTCTTCCTGGATTTCTGATTTAGGTTTATTTTTGGCCCATATTGAGATGAACCCAAGTCAGGACATGCCAGACAACAACTACTTGCATGGATGTTCAGCTGAAAACTACTGGCCCTGCACCTCACTCCCACCCCCGCCAGCCACCAGCTGATTTCAAAAAGGCTCACTCCTGGAAAATGAGAAATGCAAATCCTTTGGATACCAACCAACTCCATCATGAGTCACAGACAAGTTTCTTCCTCATTGTTTAAATACAATTTACATTTAAATTGTGAGATAACAAGGTGGAGAGCTGGATGAACAC